>NC_058130.1:737633323-737674635 GCF_016433145.1 Gracilinanus agilis | reverse complement strand
CTCCCTCCCTCCCTCCCTCCCTCCCTCTCTCTCTCTCTCTCTCTCTCTCTCTCTCTCTTTCTTTCTTTCTTTCTTTCTTTCTTTCTTTCTTTCTTTCCCTTACCTTCCCCTGGAATACCATGTAATGGTTCCAGGGCAGAAGAGTGGTAAAGGCTAGGCAATGGGAGTTAAGTGACTTGCCCAGGGTCACACAGCTAGGAAGTGTCTGAGGCCAGATTTGAATCCAGGACCTCCCATCTCTAGGTCTAACTCTCAATTCACTGAGCCACTCAGCTGCCCCTTGGATAAGTATATGTTTTTTTAAATCACCAGCAGAGAGATAATAACTGAGACCATGGGAGTTGAGGATATCACCAAATGAAAGAGTATAGCAAGAGAAGAAAGAGAAAAGGGTCTAAGCAGAGCCTTTGGAAACCCCTACAATTGGTGAGGGTAACTTAGATGAATGAAGAATATCCAATAAAGGAAATAAAAAGGGAGTGGTTGGACAGTAGGATGAAAACCAGGAGAGAGCAGGGTCATGAAAACTTGGAGAGAAAGGAGAAAAGGGTGATGGATATAGTGTTGAAGCTATAGAAGTCAAGAAGGATGAGGATGGAGAAAAGGTTGTTAGATTTGGCAATTACATGATTAGTCACTAGTAATTAGTAACTAACATTAGTAACTTTGGAAAGAGTAGTTTCAGTTGAATGATAAGGCCAGATGCTAGATTGCAAAGAATTAAGGAGAGGAAGGAAAGGTGAGACATTTATAATAGATGGCTGCCTTCTTTTTAAACCCTTATCTTTTCTTTTAGAATCAATACAAATTCAAATATAGTTCTAAGACAGAAGAGTGGTTAAGAGTTAGGCAACTGGGATTAAGTGATATGCCCAGGGTCTGAGGCCAGATTTAAACCCAGGTCTTCCTGATTCCAGACCTGGCACTCTATCCACTGAGCCACCTTGCTGCCCCAATAGATGGTCTTCTTGAGAAGTTTAGCACAAAAGGAAGGAGAGATAGCAAATGATAGTATCAGGGATGAAACAAGAGGGAAGGGTATTGTTTTTCTTTTTTTCCTTCTGGGAATGGTGGAAGGGGAGGTGGGGAGACGGAGACAGACAGAGAGAGAGAGAGAGAGAGAGAGAGAGAGAGAGAGAGAGAGAGAGAGAGAGAGAGAGTGAGTTAGGATTATTTCCCCTGTCAAAGAGAAAGAAAAAGAAGGGCATTCAAGCATTTTTTTAAAAAGATGAACAGAAAGAAGGTTAGAAGAAAACACAGACCAGCAGGCAGCTTTGAAAGTTACATATTAAATTCATTATATTATTAAAAGTAAAAGTGAGGTTTTGAACAATGATACATGTATAGCCCAGTAGAATTGCTTGTCAGCGCCAGGAGGGGGGCAGGAAATCATGTAAACACAAAAAAATAGTCTAAATAAAAAAGTAAAAGTGAACTAGTTTCTTTTGTAAAATGCAGGTGAAGGACCCATCTTTTGTTAAAAGACCAAATGCTCTATTAATAAATTATGTTTTTCTCAAAAAAATAAAAGTGAACTGTACAAAAAAGAGACTCACAATTTCATGTGCAACCACCCTTTTCGATCCTACTATGTGTAGCACCCCAATACGAAAATGCTTGTTTTATGTAGTATTTAAGTACAGAATGCAAAAAAAAAAAAATTTCAACAAAAAAATCCTTGGCCTCTGATCCTCTCTAGCAGTGAATGCCTTTTTTCTATTATTACCTCGTGTCTATTTTTTATGTATCATATGTTTATGTTTCATACATACATATATATGTGTATATGTGTGTGTGTTCCCCATTAAAATCTAAACTCCTTTAGGGCCTAGACTTTCATTTTTAGGCTTTATATTCCTAGCATCTAGCCCAGGGATAGTGCACAAAGTCGGTACTTAATAAATGATTGATAGGGGGTATAGCAGAATTGATTAAAAGAATGTACAGCCTCAAAGTTCTGTCATCTCCTGGCAGAATATATTTATTCTGGAAGCTGAGACTTTCCAGCTCTATCAGACAATATAGGCCCCAGATACTGAAGTTTAACAGATGAAGTCTAGAGTTCTCTAGACATGCCCTAGAGAGCTCAGTTTCTGAAATCCCTCAAGTTTGCTGATTGCCATCTTAAATCCTTTGTCGATACTCTTTTCAAATCAGGCTACAGGATGTTACTCTTTTTTCTCCTCCAAGGGGACATTCTCTGAGCTTAAAAAGAAAGTCATTGATTAGGACAATGGAATTCACCTGGCTAAGGGGACCAGAGCGGGCTCAGTGGAAGTCATACCTTTTCTCTTAAGAGACATCAGAAGGTGAGCTCCTAGAGGGCAAATACCACATTTTTGCCTAGGTATTCTCAGCTCTTAGCACAATGCCTAGCACACAGTAAAGAGAAGGCCCCTGCCTTGCTATAGACCCCCTCCATAGACCGTCCCTCATACCTGAGGTCATCTTGCAATTCACAAGGAAAGGTGAAGAACCTTGGGGCTGAATGTGGAAGAGTCCACTCTGGCGTTCTCCACCCAGAAAGAGTTGATGACAATCCTGGGGCAGCTCTGTAAGAAAGAGAGAGATGAACATGGAGATTAGAGGAAAGAGCTACAGTTGGTCCTCAATCTACTCCCTGGGCAGGTCTATAAAGGAACTCTTTTTATATACCTTTCCCAAGGGGGCATAGGTTGAGGATGAATTCCAAAATTCCTGAAAGATGGCTTCTTGCCCAAGTCAGAATTAGATCTTCCCACTCATGGCTTAAGCTGAGGGTAATAAGCCATGGCTCTCTGCCTTCCCTCTTCCCAGACCTGCTCCCCTCCTCCAAACCAAATACACACATACTCTTTGTCTGGGGATGTGTGCAGAAGGGCAGGGTCAGAGATTTTTTATTCTTTCCTAGGGCCCATTTACCCAACTAAGGAATGATTCATATCACAGCCTTTCCAGACAGAAGGGTTTAATGTATGAGAGAGAACATGAGGGCCCCAGGGCCTGAAGTGTGGTGTGTGTATGCAGGTGGGTGTAAAGGCAAACTTGGCCAACTTTGGGCTTTTTCCTGGACTATTCTGGACCAGGGCCCCATCAATACCCTCAACTCCCTAAAAGTGGAGATGACTCTACTGAAACCCTCTGCCCCCATTCTGGGGTTGGGGCTTGTTTTTCTCCCTTATCCCTCAGTAGAGCCCCAATGGGCTGAAAGTAGTTGGGCACTAAGGGGATGTTTGGGGGACAGACCCTGGGAAGACTGAATCAGGCAGGCCCTGGGAGTAAGGGAAAGGTCAGGAGGGGGATGGGACTAGAAGAGCTGAAGTTACTGAAGGACAGTGTCTAGAGGGGGAGGAAGAATGTTTAGGAGAGAGTGATAGGAAGACATTTCCTGGCGATTCCCCTTTCCCCTACTTTCCTCTCTTCCAATCCTAGTGGCTCCCAGCCAAACTCCCAATCTGGCCTTGATTACAACCAGAATGTTTGTCTCCAACAAGCTCTGAACTTTCCCCTACTTGGCGTCTACTCTAGGAGAAACAAGACCCTGTCTCCCCAGGCTCCCCCTTCCTCCCCCCAATCCCATTCCTCCTTCTCCTGTTCCCTAAGTAAGACTGGGTCACTCAGTTCTCCTTAAGAGAGCCACCCCCTCCTCCAGCCCAGCTTCGACTGTTAAGATTCCTTCCTAGGAACCTTCTACAGTACAGTAGGGGCCACTTGGTTCTCCCAGCCATGGAAAATCTTGGGGCAGAAGCAAAGCCTGAGACTCAAGTCTGCCTATTGGGTCCACTAGCAGCCTTAGCCCTAGTGGGTCAGGCCAAGAAAGGGATAGGGAAACCAACAGGTGATAATGAGGCCAGCACGAAGACATCAAGAATTGCTCCAGGCTAAGTGAAGAGAGAGAGGAAACTTCCTTCCAGTTGATGTCAGCCTGGAGACACATGCATATTATGTATATGTGAGACATGGAGTAAATACATCAGTGAAGGAGAATACTTGAGAGAGGAGGATGATAGTATTTTGTGACAGGTGGCTCTAAGAGTGGTTGTGTGGTTTTGTGTGTATGTATGTGTATGTAGGAGACAGAGAGAGAGAGTGAGAAAGAAAGAGTATGAGAGAGAAAGAAAGAGTACGAGAGAGAGTATGAGAGAGAAAGAAAGAGTACGAGAGAGTATGAGAGAGAAAGAAAGAGTACGAGAGAGAGTATGAGAGAGGGTATGAGAGAGAAAGAAAGAGTATGAGAGAGAGAGTATGAGACAGAGACAGAGAAAGAGAGAAAGATAGAGTATGAGAGAGTATGAGAGAGAGAGAATATGAGAGAGTATGAGAGAGTGTGACAGAGAGAGAGAAAGAGTATGAGAATTTGTAAGCCTGTGCTGAGGATTCTGAGGAGGTTTCCATCATCTGTTATAGTTTATGTTTCTTATTTCCTCTCCTTCCTGTCCACCCAGGCCATCTGGCTCATGCCAGATGAGTCTTCCTAGGATATGATCATATCACTCAAAACCTACAGTGGTTCCTCATTGCGTTTTAAATCAAATCTGAATTTAGTGTGGTCTTCAATGGGTCTCCCTAAACTTTCCCCATATTATTCTCCTCTACATCACAGTTTTGTACTCTAGCCAGGCTGTTCTACTCTTGGAAGGATGGTAATTCCTCCTCAAAATTCCCCCAAAAATCCTCCTCCAAAATTCACCTCAAGTTAATACCCATAGCATTTCATTTGTTCCATTTCTGGGGTCTAAGACACCCTATTTACTTCTCTCCATCAGTCTATGTATATCACTTCCTTTAGGAACTACTCCAAAATGACCTCTCTATTAACCAGCTTCTCATCACACTTATATTTAACTAAAATCTATGTGGTTGGAATCACATTATCTTTCTTCTGGTTCCCTGGTTGTTCTGTATTCATCTCTGCTTTATTAAGACAGTCAGGGCAGAAAAATAGGCCTTATTTCCCTCAAGGTATGGCCTTGGACACACAAAGGGCTCTCAGTAAAAGCTAGGTTAAGTGGAAATAAGAAATAGGGAGTTCCTACTGAGGCTAAGTATATACATTGTTGGAGGAAAAGTATTGAAGAAGCTGCTTTGGTTTCTCCCTGATTAGGGGAAAGGGCATGGAGCAGCTGTTTAGGTGAGGTGGGAATAGGCAAGAGAAGTAACAGGAGCAGGGTATTTTGGTGGGGGGAACCTGTAGACCCTAGGCAGCAGGGAAGGTGAATATTTTATAAGACTTCTTCCCTACTCTAGGTTAGTAAGGGCTGGCTGAAGGTTAAGCCCAGACACTAATAAGTCTTTGGATGTGGGGAAGCCTCTCCATCTTTTCTGCTTTTATCTTGGTGGAGCAAGGCTGGATGTGATGTTGGTACCTGAGTACTTGGCTCTGCCTGAGTTACTTCAGAATCCTGGCTATCACCACTATTGACTGTTTTTTGCATTTGTCTGACACCCAAATTCTGATATTCCTTCCTAACTGGTGCAAAGGAAAAACTAGTGTCAGGGAGGAGAGGCATATATGTATGTGTAAATGGAAGAAACTGAGGCTGAGGCAGATGAGGTGTAGGCGCTGGGAGTCAGAGGGGACCCAGGACTTACTAGGCTTGTCGCTGCTGTTGGGGACTGGGCGAATGTGTCGGGCCATCTTTGCCGTATTCTTCTTGACCAAAGACTTTAGTGGTACCTGCCCCAGCGCTAAAGGAGTCAGGCCTCGGAGCTGCAGACAGAAGAGAGCAGGTAACAGGTGGGATGAGGAGAATTGGAGCAAGGAGGGAGGGGAAGGTGGGCTCAGGGGCTGTTTGGGAAACTGCAGTTTTCAGTCCTGAGCAGCAGAAGCTGAAAAGGCCTCTGAGGGCTGCCTGCACCTCACCTGGACCCTACTTTAGGTTCTAGTATGATTAGGAGCCTACCTTGCTCTGCAACGTCTGAATCTTCAAGTTCTGCTTTTCCAGGTGCTGCTGTTGCTGGGCCACTTTCTGAAACAATTCCTCAATTCTGTTGTTCTGAGCCAGGAGCTGGGTCTAGGGTCAAGAAAGGAAAGAAAACCGGCTTTCATGGGCTCAGGTGAAGGGAGCTGGTATCAGGGACAGGGGAGTTTCTCTTTTGCCTGAAGGCAGATGGGATTCCAGGCTAGGGTGGCCAGAAGGAGCAAAGCAGAAGGATACCTGGGGGAGCAACCTGATTGGGAGGAGAAGGGAGTGAGAGGGATCCAGGGAGAACAGAATGGAGGAGATGGGGACGGTGGTGAAGGCGAGAGGGGGGAATCTGAGGGGTTCGGAGCACCGGAGATTTAGAACTAGAAAAGAGTCAAAGAGAAAGAACGCAAGCAGGCTAAAATGAAGTGCCCAAGGGACCTCGGGGAGGATGACTGACGGAAAGCCACCCAGACTTGGAAGGAAAGACAGGTGATGGCCAGACAGAAGGGGCGTCCCTTACCTGCAGGCTGTGCACAGCTCTCCAGGCGGCGCCCCTAATGCTGGTCTCTACCCCCTGGCCGTCATTCCTTTCCAACTGCTGGAGCTCCGTCTTCTGCTGAGTTTCCTTTTTCGGCTCCAAGTGACTCTCTGTACCTTCGGAGGCCAAGTCCACGCGACTCTCGTCTGGGCTCTCCAGCTGGGTGCCCTCCGGACTGTGCCGCGCGCGGCGAAGAGGGTCTTCGCAAGCTGGGTCCCGGGCCTGGAGACGGCGGTAGATGTCGCTTACCTGGTCCCGCGTCCGCTCCACGTGCTCCCGAAGCCCATGTCCAAGCTGCAGGAGCCCGTGTGCTATCACGTTCACCTCGTCCCACGAGGCATACTTGGCGTCGGGCCCGGCGCGGGGCACTCGGAGCTCCGGAGCCCCGGGGCGGCCCTCGCCGCGGCTGGCAGCGGCTGCGCCCAGCAGCCCGGCGGTGGCGGCACAGAGCACCAGCGCAGCTCCTGTACTTGGGGCACAGCGCATCTTCCTGCTGGCGGGGTTGCTGGGCTCCAAGGAGGGTGGCCTGGGCGCTGTAGTTGGGATGGAGGCTCGCTCAGGCTCCCAGTCTCCCTCAGTCTCAGGTGCGCCCAGGTCCGATGCGGTACTGCTTCTGGCCCCTCACCGACGGAGCCTCATTTTATGAGCTGTAGCCAGGCCCTGGATGGGGGGTGGAGGGGTGAGGGGTGTGTCCTGGAGCGAGGCGGGGTTCAGGTTTCCAGCTTCAAAGAGACCGGGCTGAAGTTCCCCCTCCCTTTCCCAACACCCTCCCTTTTCTTGGAGATCGCGAGGGATTCGCAGCTCCTCCCCCGCGTTGAGATGTGGGGACTCCTGGCTGTACTCCAGACCTCCTAGGAAGGCCAGGGGAACCTGGGAGCCCCCGGGGTGGAGATGCTTGTCCTTGCCCTCCTCCTCTTCCAGGCCTGGGGGTTCAAATACCAGAGCTCTGTTCTCTCTGGCTCCCCCCCCACCACCCCCACCTGGGCCGGCTCCTTCCTCCTAGCTTGGGAGGCAGATGTGCAGTTCTGGCAGCCCAGCTTAGTAGGGGAAAGGTTACTGCTGTCTGAGCAACACGTCAGCCACTGGGAGCCCCCCACCCCCCTTCTGAAAGCCGTCACTTGGAAGCAGCTGACTAGGGAAGTTTGAAGGAAAGACTAAAGGGGCTGGGGCTGGGGCTGGGGCTGGGGCTGAGTCAGCTTTAGCCTACGTGCCCCAGACCCTGTACCAGAACCGAAGGCCAAGGCAGCAACTGGGCCCTGATTCAATTCCATTCAATAAACCTTTATCAAAGAGGCCTACCACATGCAGAAAGAACATGTACCACTAATAATAATATATACTTCACATTTCTGGAATGCAGTGCCCTGGAGGGCTTTAGTACTCCTCTTATTGATCTTATTTCACAGTGAAAGTAATTGAGGTTGGAGGGAAGAAATTACTTGTTCAGGGTCATACAATTAGGCAATGGCAGGGTCAGTACCTACGTATTCTGATGCCAATTCCGTAAAAAGAAAACAGGAATTGCTCACATGGACACAGTGCTTTATGGCTTACAAAAGATAATCATTTTTTAAACCCTTACCATCTATCTTAGAATCAATACTACCTAATGGGCTCCAAGGCAGAAAAGCAGCAAGGGCTTAGGCAATGGGGGTTAAATGACTTGCCCAGGGTCACATAACTAAGAAGTGTCTAGAGGCTGGATCTGAACCCAGGTCTTCCTGGCACTCTATCCACTGATCTAACTGCCCCACAATCATTATTTGAGGGAATTATTATTAATCCTCATTTTACAAGTGAGGGAATTTCTAGAGAAGTGACTTGTCTCACTGGCAGAGCTGAAGCTAGAGCCTCCTGGATTCTCCTGACTAAATCAATTAATCAATGGATGGACAAGCATTTATTAAATCATGATTAGGTGCCAGGCTAAGTCTGAGGTTCTCTTCCTTTTGCAGATAAGTGAGATTATCCAGAGAAGAGAGATAGTTTGTCTTTGATGATAGTGAGTTAGTGGCAGAAATAGAATTAGAAATAGGTCTCTACTGGGGGCAGCCAGGTAGCTCAGTGGATTGAGAGCCAGGCCCAGAGATGGGAGGTCCTAGGTTCAAATCTGGTCTCAGACACTTCCCAGCTGTGTGACCCTGGGCAAGTCACTTAACCCCCATTGCCTACCCTTACCACTCTTCTGCCTTGGAGCCAATACACAGTATTGGCTCCAAGATGGAAGGTAAAGGTTTAAAAAAATAGAAAAAAAAAAAAAAAAAGAAATAGATCTCTAAGCCCAAGACTTTCTCCATAGAAGGGTACAAATGAAATGTGAGTCTTCTGGAAAAAAAGATAGGAAGGAAAAAAGAAATAAACTTCAGAAAGATCTGAAAAGGCAGAGTGACTGAAAAGAACTGTTAAAACTCTGACTTTATTGAGGGTAAATAAATGCCTTGGCCCAAGTGGGCCATGGTAAATCAGAACTTGGTCCCAGCATATTGGCACATCTAATCCAAATTCTCTTCATATCACAATTATCTGGGAAATGGATGCAGAGACTACTCATAAGTCATATCCAGAACACCCCAAAATCATCCTCAGAAAATTCTAGGAAAGGCTAAGAAAACACCAGCATTTCATAAGAAAGTGGGGAGGTAGAAAGAAGCCTTTGTTCCCTATCAGCCTCCATCTCCTGGGGCAGTCTCATCAAATTCTTCACCTTTAGACTTGGTCTCACCTGACATACGCATGTTGCTTCCCCTGACTTTGTGCTAGGGTCCACCACAGTCTCTAGAGTTGTGCCTACTGGCATCTGCACATCTTTCCCCACCTTAATTACCCTCCTCTCAGGTTTGTGCCCCAGGCTTCAGAGGCTCCAAAGTTGTGCCCTTCTGGCATTCTGCTCCCTCCTTGACTTCTTGCTTTGGCTTTGAGAGGTTCCAGGGCTTTGTCCAACTCTCTGGTCCTAGGGCTGTGACACAATGACCTCATTTGTTTTGGGGAAGAGGGAGGACATTGGATTCCCTCCCACATGTTTTCCCAGTGACATTCTGTTGTCTTCTCTGTCCTGAGTCTGGGCCAAGGGGGAGGCCTGGCCTGGCCTTGCCTGGCACTGGAACTAGAGGAGAAGGCAGGATGCCAGCAGCCACAGCTTCTGGCCTTGCCTTCTTCCTCACCCACATCTTCCCAGTAATGGGTGAAAGTTCAACTTCATTAGTAACTGAAGAATTATGAGGAAGATATTGGGGAAGAGAGGGTGTTGAGGGCATAAGGAGGTAATACTAGGGGAGGAGAATGTGAAAATGGGAGGTACTTTGGAGGCTCATAGATCCAGAGCTGCAAAGAGTCTCAGAGGTCATCTAGTCCAACCTCCTCATTTTAAGATGAGAAAAATGGGATTGAGGACACAGACAGGATCAGTGCAGGAAAAGGTGATAATTCAGTGGGAGCAGAAATTCTAAGCCAAGGATGTGGGGGGCCCTACATGCTGAAAGAGAGAGAATATATGCAGAAGGCTTCTTCAGTCTCTATTACTGGGAGGACTTGGGGGACACTTTCCTCCATTATCTCTTTTCCTTAGAAAGATGCTGGTATGGTAACAGCTCTTTCTCTCCCTGCCACCTCCTCCTCCTCTGGAGGCAGGAAGCCTCTCTGATTCTGGTAGGGATTCAAGTCAGGAATTCTTCAATCTGTATCCCTCTCCATCTTCTTATTCCACTCCAGGTCCTGGCTCTCCATGGTTTCCAGTATGACTTCCTCTGGTTACCCTCCAGTTGCTTTCTTGATACATATCCCTAGTTTGAGATAGAACAGCCCATAAATCCTTACTTACCTGCCTCTTCAGGTGGCCCTTTGTTCCCCTCCCACCTTGGTCCCAGGCCATGAAGAATTCTTTCCCACTCCACTCACCTGTGCTCTCATTCCCAATGGAACAGTTGTGTTATATTCTTCTTAACCAACGATGATCACTCCAGGCTTATTTCAGGACTCTGGTCATTTGCTAAAATGTCACCTCTGGATGCCCTTTGATTGGGGAATGGCTAAACAAATTGGGGTATCTGTTGGTGATGGAATACTATTGTACTCAAAGAAATAATGAACTGGAGGAATTCCATGTGACCTGGAACAACCTCCAGGAATTGATGCAGAGTGAAAGGAGCAGAACCAGGAGAACATTGTACACAGAGACTGATACACTGTGGCACAATCAAATATAATGGACTTCTCTTCTAGCAGCAACGCAATGATCCAGGACAATTCTGAGGAACTTATGAAAAAGAATGCTATTCACGTTAAGAGAAAAAACTGTGGGAATAAAAACACAGAAGAAAAGCAACTGCTTGATCACAGGATTCGATGGGGATATGATTGGGGATGTAGACTCAACAATCACCCTAGTGCAAATATCAATAATATGGAAATAGGTCTTAATCAGTGATACTTGTAAAACCCAGTGAAATTTGCACATTGGCTATGGGGAGGGAGTGAGAAGAGGGAAGGGAAAGAACATGAATCATGTTACCATGGAAAATTTTTCTTAATTAATCAATTAAATAAAATTTTTAAATAAATACAAATAAAATGTCACCTCTATCATCTCTCTCATTTCAGATGAAAACTATTTTAAATTTTTATTTACTTATTTATTTTTTCAAATGAAAACTTTAAATCCTAACTTCAATGCCTCATGATTCAAGAATTAATCCAATAAGTAAATATTTGTTAAGTTCCTGTTTGCTAGGTAATATAAAGGAGGTGCAAAGAACACATACACCCACAGGGTGATCAGTTCCTGCCCTCAAGGAGTTCAAAATCTATCATAGCAAATAATATTATTCATAAATAAATAGGAAATATATCCAGAATACATGGTAGTAATAGTGAGTGAACAGTTGGTTTCAGAACCAGGAAGGTCTAGATTTAAGTACTGTTTCTCATAAATCCTGGCTAAATGACCCTGGGTAAATCACTTTACCTCCCAGTACACCTTAATCAATTCTCTAGGATTATAAATTAGAGAATATTTGTAAATTTGCATTGGAAGAGGATATTGCTATATAGATCTGATTTAAAAAATACGAGGTAATTTTTTTTTGGTGGGAGTAAAATAAAGAAAGACTTCACGTCTGAAATAGCACTTGAGAGGAGGTTTAAAGGAAACTAGCAATTCTAAAAGGATTTAAAGAGGGATGGCATTCTATGCATGGAGGACAGTCTTTACAAAGGAATGGAAAAAGGAATTGAAATGTCCTATGTGAGGAAAAGCAGGTAGGCTAGTTTGGCTGGACCATAGAGTACATTAAAAGGAATTATAGGGGCAGCTAGGTAGCCCAATGGCTAGAATGGCAGACCTGGAGTTGGAAGGATCGGGGTTCAAATGTGGCCTCAGACACTTCCTTGATGTGTGACTCTGGAAAAGTCATTTAACCCCAATTGCCTAGTCCTTGTCATAGTTCTGTCTTAGAACTGATGCTAAGACAGAAGGTAAGGTTTAAAAAAAAAAAAAAAAAAAAAGAGGAGTATATGTAAGAAGTCTGGGAATGTAGGCTAGAGGAAGCTTGCAAAGGGCTTTAAATATATATGTGTATGTATATGTGTATATACATATGTATATTTTTTAATTTAAAGCAGAAAGACCTTTAAAGGTTTAAAAGTTCCAAATTCTCTCCCATGGAGAAGGCAAGAAAAACAAAACTCATTACAAATATGTATAGATGGGCAAAATAAAATTTTGATTTAGTCATGTTCAAAAACAAGAAGAAAAAGGAATAAAAAATATGCTTCAATCTATATACTCTTGAGTCTATCACCTTTCTTTCAGGAGATGAGTAGCATCTCATTCTGAGTCCTTTGGAAATGGGGACAATCATTGTGTTGATCAGAGTGACTAAGTCTTTCAAGGCTGACTGTTTACAACATTGCTGTTGTAGGTTTCTAAGAACTAGATTTTTCTAGTTATGCTCACTTTTGTGAAGAACTTTTAAATGACAAACAGGGAAGCATTTGGTACCAGAAGGCAAAAGGGATCAGACTTGCATTTCAGGAATATCTCTTTGGAGGTTCTAGGCATGATCAGCATGGGCTAACCACTAGTCTGGTTGTTCTCATTTTCTTTTTCCTGTCTTAATCCAATGCCACCAAACGCCACTCAGGACCCCTACCATATAGAGCAGGCTCTCTATATCCTCCTAAACTCTTCCCTCTTGCAATCTTTCCTGTTACTGTAAAGGATACCACCATGTTTCCATTCTACCAGACTCACAGCCATTTATTGCTATCCTTTGCTGTTGCCTCTCAAGTACTCCACATATTCAATCCACTGCCAAATCTAGTACTTTCTCCTTTTACAACATCTCTCCTATATGTTCCTTCTTCCTACTCACACAACCACTGCCCTAATTCTGACTTCATCATCTCTTCCCAGGACTATTACAAAAGCCTTCTAAATGGTTTTCCTGTCTCACGTTTTCTTCTTATTTTACCCCATCCTCCACTCTGCTGCCAAAGTGTTTTTCTTTTTTTTTAATTCTGAATTTAATGAACATCCAAAAGGAGAACATTTCTATGTACAAAGCAGAACAAAAAAGAATAACTTTGTATAAAACTATCACTCTATATCATATGGAGATTGCTTTTTAAAAAATACTATTACTTTCAAAATTGTCCTACTTGTCTGTATTTCCTTCTGAACTTCCTCCAGTTCTCCTTTTCTCATTAAAAAAAAATGCTTCATATGCCCAAATGTATACTATTTGATCCAGTAATACCACCACTAAGTCTATACCCCAAAGAGATTATAAAAAGGGGGTAAGGACCTACTTGTACAAAAATATGTATAGCAGCTCTTTTTGTAGTGGCAAAGAATTGGAAATTGAAGGGATGTCCATCAAATTGTGGTGTGTGGTGATAGAATACTCTTATACTGTAAGAAATAATAAACAGGATGATTTCAGAGAGAGCTGGAAGGACCTACATGAATAGATGCAGAGTGAAATAAGCAGAACCAGGACAATATTATACATAGTAATAGTAATATTGTGGAATGATCAACTGTGAAAGACTTAGCTACTCTCGACACTGATCCAGGACAATTCCGAGGGATTTATGACAAAGAATGCTATTCATCTCCAGAGACTATTGGAGTCAGAATGTAGATCAAATTATATGATTTTTCAATTTAATTTATTTGGGGGTTTGGATTTTATATGGTTATTCTCTTATAAAAATGAATAATATGGAAATATGTTATACAAGATAATACATATATAATCCAAATGGAATTGCTTGCCAGCTCCAGGAGAGGGGAGGGGAAGAGAGACAATTTGAATCATATAACTTTGGAAAATTTATGTGGAAATTAATTACATGTAATTGGTAAAAATAAAATATCTTTATTTAAAAAATGATTTTGGGGGGTACTAGTTTTGGGCATTTTGGGGGGTATTAGTTCTCCTCTCCCCTCCATCTCCTTTTAATAATAATAAAAATGAAAACCATAATCTTTATAACAAATAAGTATAGTCAAACAAAATTAATCCACACATTTTTCATGTCTAAAAATAAATGGCTCATTCTGTACTCTGAGTCCATAACCCCTCTATCAAGAGGTTAAGTAACAAACTTCATCATCAGTCCTTTGGAATCCTGGGTTGGTCACTAATAGAGAATTCTTAAGTCTTTCAAAGTTGTTTGTCTTTACAACGTTGTTATTAACTGTATAAATTGTTCTCCTGGTTTGCACTTCACTCTGTCTCAGTTTATATGTCTCCCCAAGTTTCTCTGAAATCATCCCTTTTGTCATTTCTTCTTGTTGTTCAGTTATAGCCAACATTTCATGACCCCATTTAGGATTTTCTTGGCAAAGATAGTGGAATGGTTTGCCACTTTCATTGCCAGCCCATTTGACAGATGAAGAAGCTGAGGCCAACAAGGGTAAAGTGACTTTCCCAGGGTCACACAGCTAGTAAATGTTTGAGGTAGGATTTGAACTCATAAAGATGAGTCTTCTTGATTTCAAGTCCAATGCTCTGTCTGCTGTGCCATCTAGCTGTTCTTATTTATACTGCCATTTCCTATACAGTACAATAATATAGCACCTATTGTGTTCTAAGCACTGTGTGAAGCACTTTGCAAATATTAACTTATTTAACCCTTAAAACAATCCTAGGAGGGGCAGTGAGGTAGCTCAGTGGATAGAGAATGAGGTCTAGAGATGGGAGGTCCTGGGTTCAAATTTGACCTCAGAAACTTCCTGGCTGTGTGACCCTGAACAAGTCACTTAACCTTCATTACCTAGCCCCTACACCTCTTCTGCCTTGGGACCAATACCTAGTATTGATTCTAAGACAGAAGGTAAGGGTTTAAGAAAGAAGGAGCAATATACTAGTTCAGTATTTCCCAACCTTCTTCCTTAAAGAACATGCTTGTGAATTGGACAAGGGAGACAATTTACCCTATTATCTATCTGTCAAATCACATATATAGTATTTAGGGATCAGCTAGGTGAACACTTCCTAGCCGTGTGACCTTGGACAATTCACTTAATCTCCACTGCCTGGCCCTTACTGCCCTTCTGCCTTAGAACTAGTACATAGCATTGATTCCAAGACAAAAAGTAAAGAGTTAAACACATACATACACATTCCACCCTAGGAGGTGAGTACTATTTTCCAATTGAGGAAACTGGAGCAAAACAGAGATTAAGTGACTTGTTTAAGTAAGTGTCTGAAGTCAGATTTGAATTTAGGTCTTCTTGAGTTCCAGCATTCTATCCATTGTGACACTTAGCTGCATATAACATATTGTATTCAACTATTTCCAAATGATGGGCAGCTCCCTTGTTTCCAATTCCTCATCACTGAAAAAGGAGCTGCTATAAATATTTTTATACATTTGGATCTTTTTCCTCTCTTTAATCTCTTTGGATTATAGATAGGTCTGGTAGTGTTAGTACTGGGTCAAAGGGCATGCATAGTTTAGGGACTTTGGGGAGATGATTCTAAACTGTTTTACAGAACTGGTTAGACCAATTCACAATTCCACCAACAGTGTACCAGTGTCCCTGTCTTCCCAATACTATTCCAACAATTGTAAATTTCTCTTTGCTAATCTGATAGGTGTCAGATAAAATTTCAAAATAGTTTTAACTTGCATTTCTCTGCAGTTATTCTGTCTTTTTTCAGTTGTATTCAACTCTTTGAGACCCCATTTGAGGTTTTCTTGGCAGAGATACTAGAGTGGTTTGCCATTTCCTTTTCCAGATCACTTGACAGATGAGGAAACTGAGGCCAACAGGGTTAAGTGACTTGCCCAGGGTCACACAGTTAGTAAGTGTCTAAGGCCAGATTTCAATCCAGGAAGATGACTCTTCCTGATTCCATCTCTTTACTTAGTAGTAGATTTGGACCATTTTTTTTCATATTTGCATATGTTCCTGTGTATATGTCTTGATAGATGTAGCCTATGTATTTGGTACTCGTTTCAAATGAAATTTCTCTTTCTATCTCTTCCTGCTTGGTTTTGTTGCTAATATTTATGAAGGCTGATGAATTGTATGGTAATTTTATATTCTTTTACTTTACCGTAGTTACTGTTTAAATTCATTTTAGCTGATGGTAGGATTCTCTTCGCAGTCTGTCATATCATCTACAAAAAAGCAATCATTTTGTTTATTCTTTGTCTCTGCTTATTTGCATTTTTCTTATCACTATAGTTAGTATTTCTAGTACTATATCAAATAATAGTGGGGATACTGGATATCATTGTTACCAAGGTGATTTTTCTAAAGTGTAGATCTTTAGGAAAGTCAATATATTATACCTCCCACTCAATAATCAAGCAATTAATAAATATTTATTAAGTACCCTGTATATGCTGGGCACTGTGCTAAGTGCTAGATAATAAACTCTAGTTGTTCAATATCACCTTCAGAATAAAATATAAAATTCTTTGTTGTTTAAAAGTGTTCACTATTTGGCCCCTTCTTACCTTTCCAGTCTCCTTCCATTTCTCTCCCTTCCAGGTATTCTATAATCCAGTCACACTGTTCTACTTGTCATTCCTTGTAGAGAACACACTCTATCTCCCTTCTCCTTGCGTTGCCTGTCCCAGTGCCTTCTCTTCTGCCATGTAGTTTCCTTGGCTTCTTTCAAGACTCAACTCAAATCCCACTTTCTGTAGGAGGTCTGTCCTGGTTTTCCCAGATGCTAGTACCTTCCCCATTAAGATCACCCCTCCCTTATTCTGTATATACATTGTGTCCGCCTGGTTATGTTCATATTTGTCTTCTCCTTTAGAACGTAAGATGCTCCTTGAGGCAGGTATTGTTTTGGCTTTTTTGTTGCCATGGTTCTTAGCACAGTAAGTATGTGATCTATTGACTATTTTGTCAATAAGATATGGGGTAAGGTACCCTGCTGGGAAGATCTCCCCTTCTCCATTAGTAATTATCTCCTGCTTTCCGTAGATCTCATGAAGCAATAGGAAACCTTTTAATTCATTTACCTAACATTCTTGCATGTGTCAATATCTAATAAACTCTCTGTTCCATGAAGGTGGAGACTGCATTAGCTAAATGTTTTATCACAACTCTGAACATGGAAAAATTCAATAAATATTTGTTGAGGTATTGATCACACTGTTGGTGTGGATGGTGGGGGCTAAAAATGCACATAATACTGCTAGAGACATGTCCATCCCTACCTGGTTTGTTCCTATGCTTTCTGTTCTACAGGGAGCAGAGGGTTGTAAAATAATTACTCAATTAAGCACCTAAGGGTGTGTGGTACAATATTTAGCCAGCAGATGAAATGCAAAATCCCTATGAGTAGACAATTCCTCACTCATATCTCTCACATTATCTTTCCTCAGCCATCAGATCTTGGGATATGACCCTTAGCATCAAAAATTCTAGAACATGCTCCATTTTCCACTTTATTTCCTTCATGAATTTTTTATTGTATGTGTGATGTTTCTTCTTTCATGGCATGAAGAATATGGAACTATGTATTGCATGACAGTGTTGTTAAGGGATAAAAATTACAGGTTGGACTAAATTTATGAGAAATGTGGTCGCCATAATTATTACTCAAATCAGAATAACTTTTTAGCAATTTATTTATAAAATAGAGAGAAAGAGTGAAAGTAAGGAAATCAGAGAGAGAAGAACATTACTCCAGCCCGGTCTGAACCAGGCAGGGCTTCAGAAGCCCCAGCAAAGGGGGCCCAGAGGTAAATTACACAAGGGTTTTAGCCACAAGGCCTCCTCCAAGATGAGGGGCCTTTCCAGAGGTTAGTACCTCTCAGAAAAGCTAGGAAAAGGAGTCAGTCTTTTTTACTCACCCACATGGTAATTCTAAGGGAAAAATCGAAGAGTGGTCCCAGGTCCCAAGCTGGAGCTCCTTCAAGTTCAAGTTGAAGGTGAAAGACCTGGTCACAGGAAGTTCTTGCCACTTTTAAAAACCATTCCTTTCGTCACTTCCTGTGCCTTCCTTCCACTTTACATGGACCAATTACAGCTAAGGTTTTGCTTAGGACTGCCCAGGGGGCAGTCAATTGATTCTGATTTGTCACCCACCAAACGCACATGAGTCATAGACCTCCCCATACTTAAGGATAAGTAGGGTGTATATGCTTCTGGTGATTAAATCTAAAAATGGGCAGGGGAGAGTTAATCCCATCTTCACAGTTGGTATCAGACTATTTATCATCTGGGGAGGGATAGGGTTAAGGAAGGGAGGGAGAGAATCTGAATTGCAAAGTGTCATATAACAATTGTCAAAATTTGTTTTTATATGTAATTTTTAAAAAAGTTAAAAAAAAAAACAACAACCAAAACCAAAATGAAATCTCTAGGCCTTGGTTCCTCAAATTACCAGAAATACAAAGCCCCAGTGACCTCAATTCTACTTCTTCTCTTGAGTCCCCATCCTGAAGTTGCCCTCTTCTCTCCTTAGTTATAGTTCTCCTATCTATTCATAGGATTTGGCAATTCAAATTTATAAAAATAGATTGTTATTAAGATATTTTTATTCTATACCCCTCAAAGCTTGAGCAAGTGGAAGCTCAATGCTTAGAACTTACCAAAGCTAAAGGGACAATGTATGGGGTAGTACCACAAGGAGTAACTAGATCAGGGGGTGCCATTTGCAAAAAAACAACACCCCCTATATTTCTCCTTACATTCCTACCTCTTCTCCTTTTGAGGAAGCTATCCTTTATAACCCTTCCTGCTTAAAAAAAATTAAGAATGAAAAAAATTCAGCAAAATCTATCAACATTTTGAACAAATAGGACATTATGTACAATATTCCTCCCCTGTTGATATTACTCTACAAACCAAGCAAAGGAAGGTCAACAACTCTATTTTAATAGCCATGTGATTTTTTTGAACCAATCAGGCTGCACATATTTTGTTTTTGTTTTTGTTTTTAATCCCTTGTACTTGGGTGTATTTTTTCTCATAGGTGGAAGAGTGGTAAGGGTGGGCAATGGGGGTCAAGTGACTTGCCCAGGGTCACACAGCTGGAAGTGGCTGAGGCCGGGTTTGAACCTAGGACCTCCTGTCTCTAGGCCTGACTCTCACTCCACTGAGCTACCCAGCTGCCCCCCAGGCTGCACATATTTGCAGAATAAATTATAAAAAATTTTGAAGAAGTAAGTTTCAATAATCAAAACTTTTTGGTAGTAGTTAAAAAATAGAAAAGTAGATCAATGAACAAGACTAGATAAAGAAGAATCAGAAATAATTAAATTCAATAACTGAGTATTAAATAACCCCCAAATATAATTTATCCAAGAAAGTACTCCCTATAGGGATTGTTGGGAAAACTGGAAAACAGCTTGGCATAAACCAGGTTCAGACTCACATCTTAACATAACATTCTACAATAAATTCAAAATGACTATGTTATTTGATCAAAGATCACACCATAAAAAATTAGAAGGTAAACATCATAAAGTTTTTGCAGATAGGAGCATAAGGTGAATTCTTTATCATGAACAAAAGATAGAGGCACAAAAAAAAGATAATCACAAAAAGTTAAACAAAATTTTGAATCTATAAAATTGGAAAGTTTTTGTAAGAACAAAACTAATGATACTATAATGAGAAAGGGTGTTGCTAACCAGGAAAAAAAATGGGCATTTAACATTTATAACATAAGGCATTATAATACAGTAATATAGTATGTATTATACAACAAGATATCTATATAATAATATCTATAATAGAAGGATCTGATTTGTAATACATATGATATGTGTAATATAAAAATATAGTTATGCATATATAGATATAATTTCTATAGGTAACAATTGTATATCATAAGCCATTCCTCAAGAAATAAATGGGCAAAACATAGGAACAAATGGGTCTTGAAGTAAAAATTTCAAACAATTAATGACCATTTGAAAGAATGCTCCAAACCACTAATGATAAGAGAAACATGAATTTAAAAAAAACAGTCCAGAGATTTTACTTCTCACCTAGGGAAAAAAAAGGGAATTTTAATGGGGTATAGAAAGACAGGCACCCTAATACATTGTTGATGTAGCTGTGAAGTGGTATAACCATTCTGGAAAGCAATTTGGAATTATGTAAAGAAACTAACTAAAATGTTTATACCTAGGTATAATCCCAAGGAAGTCACTGACAAAAAAAAAAGGCTTCATATGCCCCAAAATATTTATGTAAGATTTTTGTGATTCCAAAGAATTGAAAACAAAGTAGATGCCCATCAATTGGGAAGGGGCTAAACAAATTATGGTACATAAACATAATGCAATATTATTATTTTGTAAGAAATAATGAATGAATGTGATAAATGAAAAGAAGGATGGAAATACATATGAATGGTTGCGAAGTGAGGTAAGCATAATCAGAAAAACTCATACAATTATTACAACAATTTAAATGGAAAGAAAAACAACCAAATACTGGCAATTGAATGTTGGGAAATTATATTGACCCAGTTTGACTCCAAAGAAAAGATGGAAGAAGAAACTACAGAAGTGAGGCCATGGACAGAGAATACTGCATATAATATCAGACTTTTAAAAAATGTATTGGTTAGTTTTTCAGAACTTTTTGTCTTCCTCTTTTAAAATTCAACATTATAAAAGATGACCCTGTGGGAGGAGGTGGGGGAAAGATACATTGGGAAATGTGGATGATGTAAAAAGAAAATATGTCACCACCCCCTTCCCTCACCCCTTCTTACAGCTGGCAAGAGACTGGGGTGGAAAGGGATGAAAAGAAAAGGATTTGGCAAGTTTTATAATTCTTGGAGATTTCCTCAGCAAATGTTTCTAAGGGAACAGAGGAGGAGGAAGTACTGGATTTGGGTCTGTTTAATCTCACCATGACTATTTCATGGCAGGACTTTGTATCATTTCACCCTGGTCACTCCTAAATCCAGCTCCACCTCTTCCCTCCTGTTCTAGATTCCCAGGTTCTCAGGCCTCTTGGTAGATGGGATGTTCTCTAGTTCTTGCTAACCTGCATCCTACTTAGCAGCAGCCTGGAGGCATCCTTCCCTATTTCATCAGATTAGAAGGAAAACCCCAAATGGAGTTGACTAAAAGTCCATAGAAAAGCCAGGGTGTAGCACCTAACCTCATATGCCCATGTGGGCATTCTGGCTCTTTTCCTGCTTCTTGCATAGACTTCTTTCATCTTGAATACATGCTTATGGGTTGAGGGAACTGCAGTAGGTGGAGGATAATCCCTATTCTACAGAATCCTAATGGAAACTTCTTGTGTTTTATGATGTGAATTTTGTCTTCCCAGGAGAGAATATAAACTCCTGGAGGATAAATACTGGGTAGGTATAGCCATTCTCCATGCAAAAAAATGCCTAATTTATAAAAATCTGCTTTAGAAAATATGTTACATACTATCTCTTTCTCTTCCCTCTCCCCCAATCCTAGCAGCTTCTAAGAACAACCAGGCTGTCCTGGGCCAATAGCAACATCTGGTGACCAGCTTTGGGAATTTATGGATTAACATCTCTTCCTACCACCTTTTTTTGTTTTTTCCTCTCCTCTTGGGGATTATGCACAAGCCTCTAGGCTCTTCCTTCACTTCTGCATTAAAACCAAACCAAACCAAACAAAACCCTTACTTTTTGCTTTAGAAACAACTCTTAAGACTGAAGGGCTAGGCAGAGTTAAGTGACTTGCCCAAGATGATACTGCTAGGAGGTGTCTGGGCCCAGTTCTTCTTGACTCCACACTTGGCACTCTATTCACATTACCACCTAGCTGCCCCTTCACCTCTGCCTTTTAAAGATCAATTAATTCTACTTCCAACACTTTCCTTCTCTTGAGTGCTCAGTTCTCTTCCTCCTTTCCACTTTCAATTTTTATCCATTTACTTTTCTCCCTATATCTCCTTATCTTGTCTTTCCATATGCTATTTGAGTTTTCTGCATTTAGTACTGCTAAGTAATGGGAACTGGGATATATCAAAGACCAGGCAAAGTGAGGGACAGGAGATCTCTGGAGTGTGGAGGGGTTGGGATCTAAAGTTTTAATCCTTGTTCTGGGGAACAAATCCCATACAGATATAACCTTACTATTACTCTCAACCCCAAAACCAATTGCCTAGGCTAACTAGTCTTAGTGGAGCATATGCATTAAAATTTTGAGAAAGGGAAAAGAAGTAAAATAAACAAGGTGAGCAGAAAAGAAAAAAGAATAGTCCTGTCTTTGACTTATATTCTGATGAGGGGAGAGAACATGTTTAAAAAAAAAAAAAGGAAACTGAATGGGGGGAGACACTCCAGCAAAGAGGTATGGTAGAAAATTGGTTCTTCTAGTGCAATACTAGAGTCTGGTTCAGTTCTTAGCACTCAAAAAGTCTGGATGCCAAAAGCAGATAGGTGGCTCAGTACATAGAAAGCCAGGCCAGGAAATAGGAGATCCTGGGTTCAAATTTGACGTCAAACACTTCCTAGCTATGTGATCCTGGACAAGTCATTTAACTCCCATTACCTAACCCTTACTGCTCCTTTGCCTTACAACCAATATTTCGTATCAATTCTAAGACAAAAGGTAAGGACTTTTTATTTTTTAAAAGCCTTAATGCCATAAATCAGTATGGTTTTATCACTCAAAATGATACTAAACAAGATTTGTTTAATCAAATCTTATTTCCCCTTTATAGTACAGGCAAACTAGGATTATTTAAACCTGGATCATTGGACTTTCCCATCTGTCCTGCCACTAAGTCTTTAAGGACAACCAAACCTTTTTTGCAGCTAAATCCTCCTTTATATGCTATCTCCTCTATTAGAATATAAATTCACTGAGAGCAGAGACTGTTTCTAATTCCTGTTTTTATCCCTAGAACTTACTGCAGTGCTTTGCTTAGCTTTTAATAAATGCTTTTTCATTTGTAATGTACTTTATCATTAGTATATGGATTCATTTGTAATGTACTTTTCTGTTAGTATTTGGTAGTTGGAAAGGGCAGAAAAAAAATTTATGTAAAGAATACCTATACAAATCAGACTGAAAAGAAATAGCCCCTTAGATAAAATGTTGAGGAGAGACACAAACTGTTTTTTGAAAACCAGAGGGGAATATTTCCCCTCATCTTCTCAAAAAAAAGAGCATTAAGGTCCATCAGTTTGTTTGCATGTGGGACTGTAGGGAGATTATATAAAGACTATTGGTGTCATATTTGACAGAAATATGGAACTTTAGAGTTTCAAACATAAGTTAAAGGCAGGTCACTACTAAGGAGGAGATGCTTGTTTCAGGCATTAGAATCTAGAATATAGGAGTAGCAAGAGATCCCATGGAGATAAAAGCCAGAGAAACAGCTGAGTGGGGACACAAGATACAGGAGGTAATAAGAGAAGCTGAGCAGAAGAACTGATCGAAAGCTGACAAGTAGGGGCAGCTTGGGTATCTCAGTGGATTGAGAGCTAGGCCTAGAGACAGGAGGTCCTAGGTTCAAATCTGACCTCAGAAACTTCCTAGCTGGGTGACCAAGTCACTTTACCTCCATTTCCTACCCTTACCACTCTTCTGCCTTGGAGCCAATACACAGACTCCAAGATGGAAGGTAAGGGTTTAAAAAAAAAAAAAAAAAAAAAGCTGACAAGCAAGATCTGCAAATTTTTGCTGAGAGCTATGCTGATTGGAAAAGAGGCATTGCTTTGTTGAGAGCTGATTGGGTAGAATTTTCTTCTAGTTTCATCTATAGTCTATATCCTTTCAGGGGTTTCTTTATTTTATTGCCCTTTCTCCCTTGAGAGTGGGAAACAGAGGGAGAAAGAGGCTTTTTTTGGGGAAGATTTTGCTGAGAGGAGTGACTTTGCTAAGATGTGACTGGAGAGAAAAGAATCCTTTACTATTTGAAGAGCTGACTGGGAAGAAGTTACATAGCTCTATTGCTAGCTATAGTTTGAGAGGGGAAAAAATCCTCAAATCTCCAGAGCAGATCTTAGGAACTTGAATGTTTAACGACTGAATTAAAGAGAATAACACTTTCTTAGCACCTTATCAGTGATGGCTATGTACTAAAAGAGGTTGTAATTGTTAGGGTCCTAGAGAGTGGTAGAGAATTTACTTTTTTTTTTTAGCAGTAATGCTGTGAGAACCAGAAAGGGAGCAGATAATGAAGTGATTTTTCCCATTCAAGAAGGTTTTTGGCCCATAGTTGTGAATTGTCTATGACTCATGGGCTTTTCTACTATTGCATCTTCCTGCTAGGTTTCTGTAAGTGTGTATCCACTCTTCCCCACAGACATTGTATGCCATGGTGTGGACCCAAGTTTATGAGCAAATTATTATAGTTTGATTATTTTTTCTCTGGTCTTCTATCAAATAAATGTTAAGACTATTTCTTTTTTGCTTTCTATTAAGTAAACATGATTATTCTTGTTTTTGCTTTATCCTTTAGTACAGTGATTCCCAAAGTGGACGCCATCGCCCCCTGGTGGGTGCTACAGCGATCCAGGAGAGCAGTGATGGTCACAGGTGCATTTATCTTTCCTATTAATTGCTATAAAAATTTAAAAAAAAATAATTTCCAGGGGCGCTAAGTAATATTTTTTCTGGAAAGGGGGAGGTAGGCCAAAAAAAGTTTGGGAACCTCTGCTTTAGTAAATGTTTTTGCTTAAAAGTTAATAGTGGGGGGCAGCTGGGTAGCTCAGTGGAGTGAGAGTCAGGCCTAGAGACAGGAGGTCCTAGGTTCAAACCCGGCCTCAGACACTTCCCAGCTGTGTGACCCTGGGCAAGTCACTTGACCCCCATTGCCCACCCTTACCACTCTTCCACCTATGAGACAATACACCGAAATTAAGGGTTTAAAAAAAAAAAGTTAATAGTGTTTGGGGGTAGCTGGCTCAGTGGCCTGAAAGCCAGGCCTAGAGACAGGAGGTACTGAGTTCAAATCTGGGCTCAGACACTTTCTAGCTGTGTGACCCTGGGTAAGTCACTTAACCTCCATTGCCTACCCTTACCACTCTTTTGCCTTGGAGATAATACACAGTATTGATTCTAAGACAGGAAGGTAAGGGTTTAAAAAAAAATTAATAGTGTCACCGAGACTGATTGATTTATGTAAATTGGAAGCACACCTGTTTGAGGTTTAAGATTCTATAGTAGTCATAATGTAGTTCTCACTCCTCTCCAGGTTACCTCTAGGACTCTGAGAGAGAGTTTGAGCAGTAGTTGCTAAGCCACCCATTTGAGGACATCACCCAACCTGACAGAGTGGATATAGGTTAGGTCTATGAATGCCAGGATTATCTCAGGGAGAAGGAGAGAACTTGAGGAGAGTTGGGGTCAGGGCCATGCCTAGGCCACACATTCATTCATTCATTCTGAAGAAACTGAACTTTCAGAGAAAGATTGGGTTCAGAAAGGTGGGTTAGGAAACAGGGTAGGAGAGCCAACCCAGGATATATTGGTGGAAATTCAGGACTCAACCCTTAGGGAATTTCTGTAGGCAGGGGAATGATTCTGTTGCCTTCAGACAATTTCAATGTGCAAATGAGGAGGCAAATTTGGGATACGGGAAGGAAAGGACCCTGTTCTTCCATGGACATAGGGAGCCTCTCTTTGAGATAATGGTGGCTGACAGCAAAGCCAGGCCTCCCAGATCCAGAAAATGGGCCAGGTCCCTTAAGGCCACGGTTTAGGAAAGAGCCAAAAAGATCTCACTGGAGAGAAGACCTTTTGTTTTGCTATTCCCGGACTTTTCACTGCTTGAGTCAATTAGTTGTACCCCAAGAATGAGTTTATTCAGGCCTCCTACAATCTATCTTTAGAATTAAAGGATTTAGACCCCAAAGGGACCTTAGAGATCATCTGGTCCAAATAAATGCCTTATTTTGCAGATGGCAAAACTAAGGCTCAGAGAAATGAAGTGACTTGCCCAAAGTTACTCAAATAGTAAAGCAGCAAAGGAAGGATTCAAACCCAGGTCTCCCAACTTCAAATACTTTGCTCTTTCCATGTCACCAGGCTACCTTCTACTTAGATCCAAGAAGTCTCTTTTAAGAGTCATTTTCCAGGAAAAGATTGCCATGTTAAACAGTGAACCTCCTTTCACTAGAGGCATTCCAGTAGAAATCGGCTGGTCCTCTGCTACTGAGGCTTTAAAGTGGATTCTGTCCCTGAGAGGAAGCTTGTACTAGGTTGCCCTCTGTTGGGACCCCCTAGGTGTGAGATTCTAGAATTTTTCATGAAACTGTGAACACAGATACTTTGCTCACTGCTGAGGTCTTTCTGTGTCTGGTGTTCCAACTCTCTCTGAGGATTTAGACTAAGCCACAGCTCTGATATGTTTCTTCCTCTCTACCCTGCAAGAGAGTATCTGTTTGTATTTGTGTGAGAGAGTATGCTTGGTTGAACTCCTAGGAACCTTATCATCTGGCAGGATTCACACCTCAGTATCCTTTGCTCCTGAGGGGACCCTTTTCAATGAAGGGTATAGTAGAGAGCCCCTCCCGAAGGCCTTATTTAAGGAGGGTATCCAGGCCAATCATCTCTTCATTTTCCACCCAGCTTCATTCCTTTGATCTTCAACTTAGCCCCATGTAGCTATCTTACCTCTTCACCTCTATTCCTTTTCATCTTTTTTTCTTGCAATCATTAGATTGCAAGCCCTTTGAGTTCAGGGCCTTTCTTTCTTATCTTTCCTTCCTCCCTCCATCCCTCTCTCCTTCCTTCCCTCTTTCCTTCCTTCCTTCCTCTCTCCCTCCCTCCTTCCCTCTCTCTCTTCTTTCCTTCCTTCCTTTTTTTTTTTTTGTTTTCTTATTTGCACCCCCTACATATAGCACAATTCTTGGCATTTAGTGTTCAATAAATGTTCATTAATTACATGGTGTAATGGAAAGAGTCCTGGAATTTGGTCAGGGAACTTGGGTTTTATTTCTGGCTGTCACTGATCACTTTATATTCTTGCTCAAATCCCTTCCTCTCCCTGAAGCCTCAGTTTCTCTGTATATAAAGCAAGGAGCTTAGTTTAGAAAATCTTTGTGGTCCTTATGGTTCTATGATTTCTAGGTCCTGACTCATCCCCGATCCTATCCCCAGCCTCCTGGACCTTTTTCATCTCTTTGCCATGCCAACCAGTCCCCTCCAATCCCAGGGCAATATTCCAGGGCTGTAATTAGAGTCATTGCTCTCTGAACCCTCCTTCTGCCTTGCATAGTCTATCTCTGTTCTCCTTCTCAGGCCACTCCCAAATATTCCCGGTAAAGGGTTTCTTCTAGCATCTGCACTTGCACTCATCCCTTCTGACTCATCCTGTCTGGTCACTTAGGGAGGTTTATGCCTTCCTACAAGTCAAATGCACTGCAGCTGACCCAGCTTTCAGGCTCACGCTCTCAGGCCCTCTCTCTGCTTTCAGTGCCAGTTCCCAAAATACTCTGCCCTAGGTCCCAGACTCTATTCTTATCCTCACTCTCACACAAAATTCTCTCTCTTCTTCCTTCCTTCCTTCCTTCCTTCCTTCCTTCCTTCCTTCCTTCCTTCCTTCCTTCCCTTCCTTTGACTCTTCAGGTAGCCTCATTTAACTAAAAGACATCCAGTGAAGGGTGCAGCAAGATGGTCACTATGCTCCTAAGGAAATCAGTTCAGAAGGACTCAACTGAGGCAAACTTGTACCCAGATCATTGGTTGCTTTTTTCTGTTTTTGGGGGTTTTTTTTGTGTTTGTTCTAGGCAACTAGGTATGCAATAGATAGAGAGCTGGACCTAAAGTCGACCTGAGTTCAAATTCATCCTTAGACCCTTACTGGCCCTGTGACCTGGACAAATCACTTAAATGTTGTTTGCCTCAGTTTCCTCATCTGTAAAATGGGGATAATAACACCTACCTCTCATGTTTGTGAAGATAAAATGAGATATTTATAAAGTGCTTTGCAAAAATATGACATAAATGCTAGTTGTTATTTCTTGATCATACATGAATATCTATACTGAGACGGATATGACCAAAATTGGAGGTGATTTTGTGAGTGCAAGAAATCTTGGATCCTGTTTAGTCAGACCTGAATGGCAGCAGAAGAGGAGACTCTGACAACTATTCCAGCACTTGTAGAGATGGCCACAGACAAGAGTACTAGTTCAAACCTAGTCATTTTACTAGCCAAGGTATATCAAGAATTGCTTGTACAGTAAGGAGCCAAGGTGAAATGTAAAGTGTATAATCAGCAGTTCTGAAAAATACTTTGTTTTGATGAGATTTCACCAGTCTTCCAGCAAAACATAATTAGTAATAGTTAAGTTATTGAATTCTACTTTTAAGCCACTTTGTTAGTGTGCATTGTGAGTCTTTTATATTTAGCAATTTTTTGTGTATGGGAATAAAAAATACCTGCTTTATACCTGATTCACATTGTATATTGAGTACCTTTTGGGGAAATCCTACATATGAACCAGAATCTGAACTTTAAGTAAATTCGTCCTGGGGCATCAGGATATATTGTTTAAGAAGCCAAAGAAAATAAGAAAAAGAAGCTGGATTGTCCCAGGACCAAACCTAGTCCAATCCATATGTTGGTCCAGAGCAAAGAGAACCTTTAATGGAATGGTGCAATACTCTAGCCCCTGTATGGACCCAGCATTGTTTTTTTTTTTTTTTAAAGAAAATATTCCTAAATTGGGTTGCTTCAAAAGGTAGGGAATTAAACTATTAACAGCCATAAGAAAAATGCTCTAAATTACAAAAAGAGAAATACAGATTTAAAAAAGCTATGAAGTACAATCTCACAGTCATCAGATGTCTGATGACAAAAAAAAAATGCCAAATACTGGAGAGGACATGGGAAAATAGGTACACTAGTTTAATCATTCTGGAAAGCAATTTGAAATTAGGCCCCAAAATCTATTAAAATGTTCATACTCGGGGGCAGCTGGGTAGCTCAGTGATTGAGAGCCAGGCCTAGAGATGGGAGGTCCTAGGTTCAAATCTGGCCTCAGATACTTCCCAGCTGTGTGACCCTGGGCAAGTCACTTGACCCCAGTTGCCTACCCTTACCACTCTTCTGCCTTGGAGCCAATACACAATATTGACTCCAAGATGGAAGGTAAGGGTTTTTAAAAAAAAAAAAAGTCAGTAAAAAAAAAAATGTTCATACTCTTTGACCCTAGGATACCACTCTAACCCAAAGTGATCAAAGAAAGAGGAAAAAGGACCGATATACACAAAAATAATTCTCTTTTTGTGGTAGTAGAGAATTGGAAACTGAGAGTATACCCATCAACTAGAGAATGACTGAACAAGTTGCAATATACTAATGGAATGGAATACAATTTTACTCTAAGAACTGATGAAGGGAAGCGTTTCAGAAAAACCTAGGAAGATTTGCATGAATTGATACAAAGCGAAGCGAGCAGAAGCAGGAGAACAATTTAGACAGTAACAGCAATATTGTAAAGATTATCAACTTTGAAAGACTTAGAAGTTCTGATCAATACAATGATCTACCACAATTCCAAAGGACTTGTGATGAAACATGCTATCAATTTCCTGATAGAGAGCTGATGCAGATTGAAGCCTATTTTTTTCCATTTCTTTTTTTCTGGAATATGGCTAATGTAGATATTTGTTTTGCATAACCATACATATTTGTTATGAGTTTTATTTTTCTTGCTTCTTGATGGGTTGGGGAGGGAGAGAGAGGAGGGATAGAATTTAGAACTGAAACTAAAATTAAAAAATAAGTAAAAGAAGTGATGTTTTAGAAATAAAGGGAGGGAGTTCCATAAGGAAGGCTACATGAAAAGTCTGGCACATTATAGAAGACAATCTTGTTCAGGGACAGGTTGGGCTAGAGAGCTCTAATGTATTGATCAGTTCTGAGATTCTGTGACAGCATTTCTCTTGCAATACCTCCCCCCCTTCTTCTTTTTGGGAATGGGATGGCAGGACCATGATTCTTTATAGACAATAGGGAGGAAACTATTGCTTCTGAACTGGTGGGTCTATAGAGGAAAAAACCTTGATAATTTGTCTTTGTCTGAGTGTTTCCAGTCTTCCATTGTTCCCTCCTCCTAAAAACTCAATTATGCCAAAGACTACTATAACTTTGTAATTTTCCTACTCTTTTACCCTTTATCCATTCAGAATGGAATTCTATATGTATTTAAAACTCTTTTCCACTAGCATTTCTTTGTACCTCCCCCTGCCAAGTCTTTCAGGCATCCTTCAGTTTCCTTAGGGCAGGATGGATGTTAATAAAATCTCTCTTACTTCCAGACTTTATCCAGGGCACTTGTAGCCTCTTTTGTCCAGTGATACTCTTATCACCATGGCATAGGGATATCTTGGAGTCAGCTCAAGCCAACTTGGGGGAATCTATTGTTAAATTTTCAGTGTGAGCAAACAAAATTTGTTTTGTGATTTCTAGACTTAAGAAAGTGATGAAGAAAACGTTAATGCAGAATAAACTGAAAAGTGTGTCCTGCAATAATGTTGTTTTAAATTTGAGAACCACTTGTTAAATATTTACTAGTACAATGCTGATGTGAGATTCTTATAAGGAAAGACATAGATATAGGTTGTACTAGATGACCTTTGAGGCTCCTTCCAATTCTGAGATTCCTTTATTATGGTAGGATTATGGGAGAGGTCTCTTCCCTTACACTTATTTGGGGGTGGGATATTGCTCAAATTTCCCATGAAGAGGTTATCTGTATCATTGGACCAATTGCCATAGGCCCCCTAGTGTGGAACTTGGAAGGGCTGGGGAACAGTACAGAACTCTGGGGAACCAAGACCTCAGCCTGACCTCTGGTGGATATTTCCTCAATCACTCCTTTTATCCCTAGCCTCCCTTTTTTTGCCCTAAAACAGATATTGTTAGACGACTTGAGGCTCCATGTCATGCCATGCACTTCTCTTTTCTTCCCTTGAGTAGTTCATTATTTTTATTCTTCCAGTAACAAGTATTTAAAAAAATTAATCTATCTTTTCCAATAGCTCTACCTTAAGAAAATTAAAAACAAACAAATCAGGAGGCAGCTGGGTAGTTCAGTGGATTGAGTCAGGCCTAGAGACTGTCTCAGACACTTCCTAGCTGTGTGACCCTGGGCAAGTCACTTAAACCCCATAGTCTAGCCCTTACCATTCTTCTGCCTTGGAGTCAATACACAATACTGTGTATTGACTCCAAGATGGAAGGTAAGGGTTTAAAAAAAATAAAGGGTTTTAAAAAATAAAAATAAAAATAAAAACAAACAAATCCCTAAATATATAGCTGCGTAGTCTAGTAGAACAAATGACCACATTAGCCACAATCTGAAAATGTATGATTCTTTCTTCATCTTAAGTTTATCACCTCTCTATCATGGGGCAAGGGGCGTGTTTCATCTTCATTCTTTTGGATTCATGATTTATCATTATGAGCATTCTAAAGTCAACATTCATTTTCTCTACAATATTGCTGTCATGTTATTGTCCCATTTCTATTTGCTAGTTCTATTTACTTTGCCTTTCATCAGTTTATAAAAGTCCACACATATTTTATTTATTTAATCCTTTCTTTATCCTTCATTTTTCAGAGAGGACCAATGAAATCATGGGGTACTGACTTGCATGTGAATTGGATTTAAGTGAGACAGAGTTGCACAGGGTCATTAGTCTCACTCTCTCTTCCAGAGTCATAAAGTTCAGTGGCAAGACAAAAGTCAGGACAACTGGTGATGGCCTGGGATGTGGTGGATGACCTTGGTTTCTTTGATGTTGGACCAAGCTCTGTTGTGAGGAAGATTACTAAATTATTATTTAGGATACTTAGCAGGCAGGGCTGAAGGATTCTAAATGGAATGGGGAAGCAGGAAGGTTGGTTGCTTTCTCCGGAATGGACTCCATGGTGGTTGGGGACAAGTTGTAACTGACTCCTGGGAGACCTCAGAGGAAGTGGAGTTTGTACCCTGATTTCCTGGGATCCAGAAGGAAGACTGTCTTGTGGGAGATTTTTGGTAGAGACTATTAAACCCATCCTGAGTTGCTGGTTAACTTGGGCTGGGTTAGCTCCCAGATCTACCCACCTGAAGGAGTACTGGCTGAAGACCTGGGAAAGCTGTACCATCGCTGGAGTATGCCAGGACTCTGCTGTGAGGATACCCACTGCTATTCTTTGGGTCCTGTCTTGCTTTGGTTCTTAGTTCAGTGTAGATAAGTCCCTTCCCTGACCCTGTGGTTTGCCCATAATCTGGTAGAATAGAAACCCCTTCTGCCTTCTTTAACTATAGTTCACTAAATTAAACTTGTTTATAAGTCCTCTTTTCATTTACTTGCTGGTTTCACATACTCCTTGTCTAGGTGGAGCAGGGTGATAGTTAAGGCCTAACTGTCACTTCTGTCAACTCTCATTTCCCCAAACATCTAACCCCAGTTTCCCTGGCTTGTTTGGTCCCAGACTATTGTCCATTCCTGTCTCCTACTCACCCTTCTGAACCCAGATAAACATTTAAGTTAACTCCCCCTGGTTTTCCCAAAAGAGCTCTAAGCATTCCACAGAGCCTGCTTCAGCTGCCTTCATGATCATTGGAACAAACTGTTTTCATCTGCCTATTCCACAGGAGAAGTTTTTCCATGCTTGGGGTAAGCATCTCCCTAACTTATTGACAGATTCAGGATGATTTTATAGAGTTATGGATGTTGTGTTTGCTACAGCTTCTTGGAGCCACAGGGAACAATGGATCCACCAAAGGAGGATGAGCTGCTCTGAAAAGGTTTGGCAGGCCCTCACACCAGAGGTGCTACTCCTCCCTGAATATCCCACTCCATTCCATTCACTTAACACAGTCTGTTTATTCATTCCCTGAAAGAAAGCTATACCTATACTTCCAAACCTGGGGTGGGAAGCAACATGGGTTCAGAACTCCTTTGTCTTTCCATTGATCCTTCCACTTATTCCTATCTCTTGGATTCCTGCTCACTCCCTTTTCTACTATTTCAGTCTATTGGTCAGCTAGATGACATGTCCATGGGCCCTTTCAGGTTTTCTGGAGCAGGGTATCTGCTAGAATCCTCCTTAAAGATCTCTATCATGACTGCCTCTGACCTGCCCAAAATAGCTCTTCAGATCATTCCTAAAATCAAGCAAGAGGTTCTCACCCTTTTGGATACTTAACCAAATATCTCCTGGAATGTGACCTTTGAATCCTGGCAGGTCTCTGATAATATCCTCTTTTCCTGCATCAGGAAGTGCTGGAGTCAGTTCTATCACATTTACAAAAGTCAATTATTTCATTTTTCATGTGAACATTTATATCTCAGAAATCGCCAGCATTTCAAGTCAGGATTTGATTTACTGATTTGCTGGTTGCCTAGACTTAAGAAAGTGATAAAGAAAATGTTCATAATGAAGGTTAAAAAGGCAGCTATGTGGCACAGCGGATAGATCACCAGACCCAAAGTCAGGAGGACTTGGGTTCAGATCTGTCCTCAGATACTTCCTAATTATATGATCCTGAGCAAGTTATTTAACTCCATTTGCCTAGCCCTTGTCCTTCTGTCTTAGAGTTGTTATTAAGACAGAAAGTAAGGGTTTAAAAAAATCAAGATTAAATGTAAAACTATGTGTGCTAGAGTACACATTTTCAGGGAACTTGTTAATAAATAATAAATAGTCAGTTGTTAATATTTACCCTGGTGCAATCTCTACATTAATCCCACTATTATAAAGGCCATGCTCACCTGAAAATCTGGCCCAAGTAATAGATGGGAAAATAAACACAAACACACACACACACACACACAAACACACACACACATACATGACAGATGACACTGCTTCTGAAAAGCAGAGCAGGAAGTAGCTCTCCTCTCTACGAATTTCACCAACTCTGCCTATTCTTTACACAGAAGATGGGATATTAATTTCCACCAATAAGGAGAAGAGTTCCAATTTTTGGACCTTTGGGTTTGGGGATGAGGGTTACACATACATTTCTTTGATGGTCCTATATCCTTTATCCCCATCTCCTCTGTAAATCTTTGATTATAAAGTATTGCAGGTCTACCTTGACTTCTCTGTTGTCTTCCGGTGGATCCTCAGTATTAATTCTTTAGAGACTGTAGTGTTGAATGGCCAGGGATATAATGCTAAATATAAATATTATGGGCCTTTGTTTCAGAGAAATAGCCTCAGAGGTTCCTTCTAGCTCTTAATCTATGAGTTTATGATCCCCAACAAGTAGTTATTCAGTCTTTATGTGATTATCACTAGTTAGGGGGAACCCCTTACTTTTGGAGGCATTGTTCTACTTTTGGATAATTCTAATTCTCAAGTGGAGCCAAAAAAAAAAAAAAAGCCTCTTTGAAACTCCTGTCCATTGTTTGGAATTCTACACTCTGGAGCCAAACAAAACAAGTTTAATCTCTCTTTTACATGATAGCTTTTCAAAATATTGAAGACATCTCTCAAGGCCCACCCACCTATGCTGTCTTTTCTTCTCCAGGCTAAATAAACATTTTCAGTTCTTTCAACTGACTCTTTTATGCTATGATCCTGAAGCTCTTTCCTTTGCTGGTTGTCTTTTATCTAATCAAAGTCCTTCTTAAATCATAATGTCCTGAACTGAACACAGAATTTCAAATGTGACCTAACAAGGGCAGAATAAGTGAGATCATTACCTCCATCTCTCTGGATACACATCTTAAAATGTAGCAAAAAATTATATTGATTTTTTTTTAGCTACTTTACGGTGTGTACATTTGATGCCTATTGAGCACTAAAATCCCTTTTCCTCATCAGATAAACTGATATCTAGTCATGCCTCTCCTATCTTTTAATCCTTGTAAAGTTAGATTTTTTGAACTCAAAAGTAGAACTTTACATTTCTCAAATTGAACAAGCATTTGTCAAGTACCAAGTGTGTGCCAGGTACTAGGGAGGGAGAGCTACAAATGAAAAAAAAAAAACACAACCATCTTTGTCATCCATAGATGAGTATATATCCATAGTAAAGAAAAGTAGGAGAAGAGAACCCTAAAAGGTAAAGGGAATCAGGATGGATTTCTAATTGAGAGTGGCACAGGAGCTGAGTATTGAAAGAATATAGGAGGCACAGAGACAAAGGATGGGAGATAGCATATACTATAGGTGTTAAAATTAATGGTTTGGCTAAATATATGAAAATTATAAATCTTTTATTTACAAAAGAGGTGAAAAGAGTGAAAGCAGAGGAATACAAAAGGGTAGATAAGACACTAATCCATCTAACTAAATATTGTTCCAGCACTTGGCTCAGCCAGGACTTGTTTACTTTCAACCGCAATTAAACTCTCTCCAGAAGACAGGAAGGGAAAGCCAGCTGTCCACTCACCCAAGTTCCCTCTAATAGGCAGATCAAGACAATGACTTGAGCTCAAGGTGACTCCTGAGGCCAACTTTCTTTTTTGAGCTGACCTTCTTCTTGAAGCTGACTCTCTTCTTGGAGTCCACCTTGCTAGTCTCAGAAATCCAGGGCCTTTTATAGTGGCAAAATAGTCTTGCACTGATTAGGGGACAGTGTCTATGGGATCAACTTCTTACCTCTGAAGGTGTTAATTCTTCTTTATAGGATTCACAGGATTTCTGAGTTATCACCCAGTTTAACATGTGGGTTGCAGACCTTCCCCCACTTCAGGTTAAGTAGGGCTGTCTTCCTTTTGGAGGTATAAACTCCTGTAGTAAGAGTTTGTGGACTTCCTTTTTACAGGTGTAAATTCAGAATAGCAAAGAGAACCAAGAATTTCCTTTCACAATACAAAGGCAAAATGGCAAGAGATAGAGTATCAGGGGCAGCCAGGTGGCTCAGTGGATGGACTCATTCTCAGACATCATCTTCTTAGCCAGTTGGTCACTTTCCACAGTAATTTTTCTCTTCCTACAATCCCTTTCCTTTCATTTGTGAGGAAAACATGCCACTTCTTGGATGTCTCATCATGCCCAACGCATTCCTGCTATTTTCTCATTTCTCTCCCATCAGAACCATAGACTCCACCTCTATGGCCCTTGGCTCTGATAAGTGAGCTTTTGGCTTACCTAACTGGGGCCCAATCCTCCATGACATTTCCCTGCTATTTCCTACTCACTCTTTCCTTTCTGGCACTTCTCTCTATCTATCCTCTTTTCCCATTAGAATGATCTTGTTTGCTTGCTTGTGTATATTTAATGTGATTAGCATGGTGTTAGCATATAGTTAGCATTTGCTTGTTCTATCTATGTATCTATCTGTCCATCCATCCATCTACCTATCTATCTACCCACCCACCCATCCATCTACCTCTCTACTTCTCTCTTATTCAATCTGCTTTTCTACCCATCTATCCATCTACCTATCTCTCCAGCTATCCACATCTCTCTCTCTCTTTCTCTCTCTTTCTCTCTCTCTCTCTCTCTCTCTCTCTCTCTCTCTCTCTCTCTCTCTCTCTCTCTAACACCTATGTATGTCTATATTTCTCTATTTACCTATCTATTTCTCTTCCCAACTCTATCAATATGTCTATACATCTTCATTTACTTCTCTCTACCTCTATCATATCTATCTCATCTACTTACCTGTCATTCTATTTATGTTTTTAGATCTCTCTATTTACTTATCTCTATTTCTCTCTGCAATTCTGTCTTTTAATCTGCCTAAATATCTCCATTTACCTATTTCTGTCTTTAGCATATCTGCCTTATTTACCTGCCTACCTGCCTACCTGTCTGTCTTCTGTCTGTCTATCTATTTTGGGTCAACAAGATATAGGCTTTCATAGACTGTGAGTGGTCTCAAAATGAGTCAATTGTGCTTACATGGACTATCAAAATTGGGTGTTTGTAATATGTTTTGATAAGTCTTAGAAGTTTTCTGTTGTGGGAATTGCCTTCACTGATCCAGATCAAACACTCCTTTGTAATACATAGTTATAGCGAGTTGCCTGAGGTAAGTGACTAGCTCATGGTCATGTAGCTTGTATGTGTTAGGGACAGGACATAAATTCAAATCTTTCTGACTTCAAGGTTAGGACTCTATCCATTTTGCCTCTCATTATTGTAAGGTACACCTATATGACTATGGAAGTTCCTGGGGGTAAAGGGGAAGCCTGGGAATCGTGTTCTGAACTCTTTGAAAAGTTGAATTTCCTTGAGAAAGGATGAAAAATAACTTTAGAGCTAGCAAATGACCTGGTATGGTCTAGATTTATGGAAGAACAATAGTCAGGTGGGGTGGTAGTTTGAAAGTGGAATGTATGTGTGTGGCAGAGCCTTTTCCTATTAAGTCAATGACACTGGCCTCCTTGCTCTTGCTTGTACAAGACTCTTTGTCTCCTCACTCTGAGCATTTTCACAGGCTATCCCTTATCTCCCCCTGTTGGCTTCTCTTGGATTCCTTCAAGTCTCAGCTAAAATCCCATCTTCTACATGAAGCCTTTTCTATTCCCCCTTAATCCTAATGCCTTCTCTTATTGATTATCTCTGATTTTCTTTGATTATTCCTTCCTCGTATATAGATTTTATTTTTTTAAACCCTTATCTTCCATCTTAGAATCAATACTGTACCTGATTTTAAGGCAGAAGAGTGGCAAAAGCTAGGCAATGGGAGTTAAGTGTCTTGCCCAGTGTCACATAGCCAGGAAGTGTCTGAGGCCAGATTTGAACCCAGGACCTCCTATCTCCAGACCTGACTCTCTATCCATTAAGTTACCAAGCTGCCCCCTTTGTACTTAATTAATTGTTTGCATGTTGTTTCCTTTATTAGATTGATTTCCTCAAGAATAGGGATTATTTATTTTGCACATTTCTTTGTATCCCTAGTGCTTAGCATGGTGCCTGGCACATAGTGGGTGTTTAGCAAATGTTAATTCACTGACTGACTAGTGTGTTAGAAGGACATGTGAGAAGGAGCAGCCAGTGCCGGAAAAGATGGCAAAGGCAGGAGATGTCTTGCTGAGGAACTCTGGAATTTAGAAACATCAGAACATAGAAAGAATGTAAAAGGAGCAGTTCTAGGATGAAGGGGGATATTTAATAGCAGGGAAAAGGTTCTCAAAAACACAGGAGAAGTAGGCATAGGAGCCTACGTACTGGGGAATGAACGGTAGGACTGACACAGATAGGAAGAAGAGGTTTTTGTTTTTGTTTTTGTTTTAAACAGGGGAACTGAATCACAGAGAATAGAGGAATAAGAGGTGGGCATTTGCCACCTGTATCAATGAATAAAGACCAATTGTTGGTCCTTTAAAGTTAGCTAGGTGGCACAGGAGATAGAGTGCTGGGTCTAGGGTTAGGAAGACTTCAGTTCAAATCCGACCTCAGACATTTACTAGCTGTGTGACCCTGGGCAAATCATTTAATAGCTATTTGCCTCAGTTTCCTCATCTGTAAAATAGGGATAATAATCAGGGTTTTTTTATGAGGATCAAATGAGAGAACGGTAGTAAAGCACTCAGCACAGTGCCTTTCAGTAAGCATTAAATAAAGGTAAGCTATTATTATGAATTATTATTGGAGTACTTAGTAGAGGACAGGAGGGTTCATCAAGAGGATAAGTAGTGGTTTATCAGAAAGTCATTAATGGTGAAAGAAGCTTTATATATTGGGCAGAATGGGCCAGAGATGGCTATTTATTCTTCTATTTATCTTGATTATAATTCTTTGGCAGGATGAGCCAAGGCTAAGAAAGTTTCCTTCTCTTGAAATTCAACAATCCTCTATTGTTTGCCTCATCAGTTTCCTTTGCTGGAAAAATAATCCCTTTGCATATGACCCCATCAAAGGCATTCGTACTTCTATGGAAAATTCAAGGCCTATCTCCCACAGTATCATTTTTGCTTTATGGAATTTCCTACCTCTAAAATTCATCTATTCTAATAGCCCCCTTTATTCCTATAGAGGAAGCCCAGAGAAAGGAAGGGTTTCACTCGAGTTCAGAGCTGCTAGTGGTAGATGTGAATCTTGTCACTTCGAAGCAGGCCCTCCTAGGACCTCTCACATGTATTTCTCAAATAATGCTTCATAACCAGATGGTTGGTGTATTGTCCTATTACTAGACTGTAAGAATCTTGAGCAAAGAAAGGAATAATTATTGATAAACCAGAGTATCCAGAAGGGGGCAACTAGGATCCAGTTTAAACCAACAAACACTCATTAAGTAAGCGCCTTCTGTGAACTAGATTTTGAGTTGAAAGGAGCCTTAAAAGTCATCTAGTTCGGATCCGGGTTAAGATGGCGGCAGAGTAAGAAGCAGCTCTTAGCCTCTCCTGACCGAAACACACAAAACTCCTCAAGGGGACATAAAAACAAGTCCAGATGAACGGAGGAACCCCACAACAGGGCACAGCGTGGAAGGTACGTGGAATAGAGACATTTCCAGGCTATAAAGGGCTCTCACTAAATCGCAGGCTGAGCAACCGCCCCACCCCCACCCCCTCCACACACAAGATCTAGAGCTCTGAAGCCAGCTAAAAAGAAATAGAGCAAGATTGGGGCACCCATCGAGTCATTGGCAGCTCCGGGACCTGTTCCTGAGAGCAGCAAGATTTAAGACCCCAGTAAGCCAGAGAACGCAAGAGAAATCTGAGCGCCGGAGCAGAGACCGGACGCTGGGCGCAGAGCGCAGGCTGAGCAGAGTACAGGCACGGGTGGAGGCAGGGGTGGAGGCAGACACAGCCAGGAACTAAAGCTCTGAAAACCTGAGTGGGGAACCAGTGCAGACGGGTATACGACTGTGGAAGCAGCGCCCTGAGACTTGTAAAGGAACCTCTTGCAGAGGATCAAGCAAGGGGATCCACCAGGGGGCTTGACCGCGGACAGACACTGAGCGCGAGGATAAACCTGAGAAGCTGCTGGGCTAATGATGGCTACCCAGGAAATTCAGAAGAGAAAGAATAACAAGAAAAAGAAGCCTTTAACACTCGACAACTTTTACACAGAGAAAATCCGGACAACCGAGCAAACAGAGGAGGAGAACAAACAAGCATCCGAACCCTCCTCAAATAAGGAAAACTCCTCACAAGCTATGGAAGAGTTCAAAACTGAGATTTTGAGGAAAATGGAAGAGATCTGGCAAGAAAATAACTGTTTAAAAGGTAAAATCTTGCAATTGAACACCAGAAATGACCAGATTGAAAAGGAATACCAGAAGATTATGGCCGAAAACCAGAAGATTATGGCCGAAAACAAGAAGATCATGGCCGAAAACCAGAAGATCATGGCCGAAAACCAGAAGATTACGGCCGAAAACCGAAAGATTATAGCAGAAAATCAATCCCTAAAGGCTAGAATTGAGCAATTGGAAGGCAATGATCTCTCAAGACAACAAGAACAAATAAAACAAAGTCAAAAGACTGAAAAAATAGAAGGAAACATGAAATATCTCAATGAGAGAGTGACAGACCAAGAAAACCGGTCTAGAAGAGACAATTTGAGAATAATTGGTCTTCCAGAAAAACCAGAAATTAATAGAAACCTGGACTCCGTACTAAAAGAAATTATTCAGCAAAATTGCCCTGAAGTCCTACAACAAGAGGGCAATATAGACATCGAAAGGATTCATAGAACACCCACTGCATTCGACCCAGAGAAGAAATCGGTTAGAAATATTATTGCCAAATTCAAAAGCTTTCAAGCAAAAGAAAAAATCTTATAAGAAGCCAGAAAGAGACAATTCAAATATCAAGGAGCACCAATCAGGATCACACAGGATCTGGCAGCCTCCACACTAAAAGACCGTAAGGCTTGGAATACAATATTCAGAAAGGCAAGAGAGCTGGGCCTGCAACCACGGATCAACTACCCATCAAAATTGACTATATATTTCCAGGGGAAAGTATGGGCATTCAACAAAATTGAAGAATTCCAGGTATTTGCACAGAAAAGACCAGGGCTGAATGGAAAGTTTGATATCGAACCACAAAAATCGAGAGAAACCTGAAAAGGTAAATAAGATACAGAGGGAAAAGAAAGAAAACTTATAATTTTTAAATTTGCCTGTTTAAGGGCCTCAGTGAGATCTAATTATCTGTATTCCCATGTAGAGAAATGTTATATATAATTCTCTGTAGTGAACTCTATTCACTATTATAATATTCACTATTATAGTAATCAGAAGAATAATTCACAGGGTGAGGGTGGAACACTAAATAATCTAAGATAGTGTGGGGGATGGGAAAGAGGGGGTAAATAGCAGGGGACACCAAGAGAAACATGAGTGAATAAGAAAATAGAATATTCTATTACACACAAAGAGGGCTTGAGAGGGAGAGGGGACAAATACTATTAGAAGAAGGAGAGGAAGAGAGCATTAAGAGGTAATAATCAAACCTTACTCTTAGTGTAATCAACCCGGAGAGGGAAGAGTAGCTTTATTATCCATTGGGATAAAAAACTCTATCTAACCCTACTGAGAAAGTCAGAAGGGATAAACCAAGGGGAGCAGGGGAGAGGGAAGGTCAAAAAA
>NC_058130.1:737632914-737633230 GCF_016433145.1 Gracilinanus agilis | reverse complement strand
CCTTTAAAAACAAAAAGAGGGGGGAAAAATAAGGGAGGGGGTAGAAAGGGAAGTTAATCAAGGGAGGGGATAAGGGATAGGGTCTTAATAGCAAACCACTGGTTTTAAAGGAAATAGTTTAAGGAGAAGGGGTAGGAATGGGGGAGGATTTGAAAATGTCAGCAAATGCACAACTGATGATTATAACTCTGAATGTGAATGGGATGAACTCGCTCATAAAACGGAAGCAAATAGCAGAGTGGATTAGAAACCAAAATCCCACCATATGTTGTCTACAAGAAACACATATGAGGCAGGTGGACATACACAAGTTTAA
>NC_058130.1:737497979-737632524 GCF_016433145.1 Gracilinanus agilis | reverse complement strand
GGAAGGGGATAGGAGGAGCATGAATCAGGTAACCATGTTAAAAATGTATACTAATAAATGTTAAAAAAAAATAAAAAAAATAATAAAAATTAAAAAAAAAAAGTCATCTAGTTCAACCTATGAATTTTACAGACGAGGAACAAAGAGGAAGTCTCTAAAGCCAGATTTGAACCCAGGTCTCCCCAGCTTTAGGCCTGGCTTTCTAGCCACTGAGCTAACAAGCTGTTCCCTTCTTCCTTTTTCAGCCCTCTTTTATGTATTATCTTTCCCTATTAGAACATAAGCTCCTTACCCCAAGCACCTAGCATTTACTGCTCTTCTGCCTTGGAACCAATACTTACTTTATTAGATCCTAAGACAATATGCAAGGTTTTTAAAAAAATTAAATTTAAATTAAAAGTGAGTAATGTGGGATATGTTTCCATGGACGTAAACTTCTCAATACTTCCAGACAAGTTTCTAAGACTCTAAGTTATAAATGACTTGCCTATCTGTGTTAGTAAAGAGAATTCACTACACTGATGAAATCATAGTTCTAGACCAAACAAAAATGTGTTTGGAAAGTACTGGAGTGTTATAAGGGTCTTGTTTGTCTTTCTTTTTCAGTGGGGATATAGATGGGAAGAAGAGAAGCTAGATTTTTGTTAAATAAAAAAGAAATATTTTTCATAGAAAAAAAAAGAATATAAGCTCCTTGAAGACAAGAAGAAAAAAACCCAATATTCTTTTTGCTGCATTTGTATTTTAGTGCTTAATACAGAGTGCTTGAAGTTGTAAGTATGTAATAAAAGCTTGTTTTCTGTTGGCTTTGCCTGTCTGCCTGATCTGTCCTTTTCTTCTTTCTTAGTTTCTCTGGGTTATAGACCTAGTCATGGTATAGATGGGTCAAGTATGTAGGATTTCAAGTCTGTGTCATATGAGGATATGTTGAAGAACCTGGGGATGTTTACTTTGGAAGAGAGAAGACTTGGGGTAAACTTGATAGCTGTCTTTAGAAAGCAGAGCCAGGAACAATGAATGAAATCCCTAGCAGCAAATTTAGCCTAGGTGAAGCCAAAACTGCCTTACAATTAGTACTGCCCAAACGTGGATGGACTAGGCCATTTGGAAGGCAATCAGTGAACTGCTCTTCACAGTGGGGTTTTTAAGTTAAGGCAGGATGACCTCTTGGTGGACATGTGGTAGAGAGCATTTTTAACCAGGTACTAGTAGGAGGCTGCTGCTATCTTCTCCTACTTTGGAATTCTGGGATTCTGTAATGTTTGATGAACAAATGAATAAATTTAATTCTCAGGGAAGAAATGTTGTGTTCTCAAGCTTTACCAGTAGGTGATGTCCTCTGACACCTAATAACATGTTTCCCAATTCCCAGCTCCAGGTGGATGGTTAAATATTTAAATTCTCTATTGTTGACCTCTCAAAATTCCTCTGGAATCCACTCAGAGGACCTGGATTGGAAGGAAGGAATTAGGAGATGAAGAGGCAGTTGTGACTATAATAAAGCTTTGGGTTCTAGACTCAGCTCTGGCATTTACTACCTGTGTGACTTTGGGTGATAGATGCTATTGATAGGTACAAGGATCAAAATAAAGCAACCTCTGCTCTCAAGGAGCTTATATTCCACCAAGAAAAGAGATATGTTGATATATAAACAGAGACAAGATTGATTGAAGGTATATTCCCCCCTACTTCCCCCTAAGGAAAGATATTAGCAGGTGGGGGTTAGGGATGGAGAAAAACCTTACAAACAGTATCTGGTACACAGAAGGCACTTAATACTTGATAATTGATTGATTTATGTAGGAGTTGATAACTGAGGGAAACTTTGAAGGATACCAAGGATTATTAGAGGGGGAGGTAGAGAAGGAGTAGGAATGTATTCCTAGATATGGGAGGTAATCTCCTGTGCAAAAGTAGGGAGATATGTAAGGAAAAGGAAGAGGACAGTTTGGCTGAACCACAGAGTAAATGAAGGGGAAAAACTAATGTGCAACATGGGAATTTTTGAAAGCTAGTTTGAAGTCAAGTTGTAGAGGATTTTAAATACCAAACAGAGGAATCTGTGTTTGATTCTAGAATTCACAGGGAGCCACTTTTAAAATGGAAATTCAGGGGGCAGCTGGGTAGCTCAGTGGATTGAGAGCCGGGCCTGGAGACGGGAGGTCCTAGGTTCAGATCCGGCCTCAGACACTTCCCAGCTGTGTGACCCTGGGCAAGTCGCTTGACCCCCATTGCCTACCCTTGCCACTCTTCCACCTATAAGTCAATGCACAGAGGTTGAGGGTTTAAAATTTAAAAAAAAAAAAAAAGGAAATTCATCTTCCTTCCCCTTCATCCCTCCCCCATTGAGAAAACCAAAATAATTCTGGCCTCAGACACTTAGTAGCTATGTTACCCATGGCAAGTCATTTTACCCTGTAGGTCTCAGTTTCCATATCTGTAAAATGAGCTAGAGAAGGAATGGCAAACCATTCTACTATCTTTGCCAAGAAAACTCCAAATAGAGTCACGAATAGTTGGATGGAACTGAAAAATGACTGAACAACTGATGCTGGGTAAGTCACTAAACCATTATTTGTCGCAGTTTCCTCACCTATAAAATGGAGACAATAATAGCATCTACCTCTGAGGGGTATTATGAGAATAAAATGAGGTACTATTTCTAAAATGCTTTGAAAATCTTAAAGATCTATAGAAATGCTAGTTATTGTTAGTATTTTTATTTATAATCAAGCAAAAAAAATTCCTACATTGGTCATGTCCAAAAGAAAAATATGTCTCAATTAGCATTCTGGATTAAATTAAAATATATATATATATATGTATATATATATATCTGGAGGCAGCTAGCATGTTTCATTATGAGTTCTCTGAAAGGTTGTTCATTGCTTTGATCAGAGCTCCTAAGTCTTTCAAAGTTATATAGTGTTGTTATTGTATAAATTGTTCTCTTGGTTCTACTAACTTTACTGTGCATTAGTTCATACAAGTCTTTCCTGGTTTCTATGAAACTACCTCCATCATTTCTTACAGCATAAGAGTATTTTATCACATTTAGATAATATATATGACTTATTTAGCCATTCCCCAATTGATAGGCTTCCCCATAGTTTTCAATTCTTTGACACCATAAAAAAGAACTCGTACAGGAATTTTGGGAAGATGGCGGCTTAGATGGAGCAAATCTTAAAACCTCCTCACCCTTACACACTGAGATTGAAAACAATGTGCTTCAAGAAGAAAGAGGAACAAATCTAACAACGGGACAAAGCAGGGGGAACCCTACTGCTGGACAGCTAAAGAGGTACGCCAAGAAAAAGGCTTCAATTCTTGAATTGTAGGGTCTGAGGGTATGGAAGGGGAATCCCAGGACACCTCCCCCACGTGCTGTGTGGAGTCTCCAGTGGCATCTGTGATCGGGCACACTGGCCAGGAGAGAGGGCCTTGCTGGCGCTTGATTCAGGGAGTTGAACACAGGCACTGGAGAGGTGACTGGAGGAGAAAACCAGAGAAACACAGCAAAAACGTCCAGAAGAAGGTGACTTAGAGAGAGCCAAACCTCAAAGTGAAGACCACTTGGATTCCTCACACTGAGATAGAGAACAAAGGGCTTCAAGAGGAAAGAAAACCAGACCAAACTCAAGGACAGAGCAGGGGGACCCTACTGCTGGACAGCTCAGCTCAGTGAAAATGAGAGCAGAGAAAGTAACTACAAACCTCCGTTGCCAGCTGGGGGAAGATCTTTTATCAAAGATCATTAAATACATCTGCTCAAACTAGCAGAACAGAAAAGGAAAAAATATGAGTAAACAATAGAAAAAGAGAAAAGAAATGACAATTAACAGCTTCTTTCAAGGAAGTGAAAAGAGAGCAAATAAAATAGAAATAGAAGAAGAGGAAGAAGTACCAGTGAATTGGACACAGGTTTTGGAAGATCTCAAAATTCAATTAATTCAAGAACTTCAGGAACTCAAAGTGCAATCAAGAGAGGCAAGAGAGGCTGAAGACAATTTGGAAAAGGAAATACATGAACTAAACAAGAAAATAAAATATTAAAAGCCAGAATTGGCCACCTCGAAAATGAAGCAAAAAAGGCAAAAGATGATCTACAAAGAAAATCAGACCAGAAGGAGAAGGATGACCAAAAAGCCAGGGATGAAATTCTGTTTCCAGGATCTGGATGCATCTACATTGAAGGACCGGAAGGCATGGAACACAATATTCTGGAAAGCAAGAGAACTGGGTCTACAACCAAGAATCAATTATCCAGCAATGACTATATTATTGCAGGGGGAAAGTATGATCATTCAATAAAATTGAGGACTTCCAAGCATTCATAAAGAAAAAAAAACAGACTTAAACAGAAAGTTTGCTGCCCAAACACAGAACTCAAGAGAATCACCATAAGGTAATTAAGAGAATGGGGGGAGGGGAAAATCTTTTCTTTAAGGGACCCAAAAAGTTCAATCAATTTGTATCCCAAGAAGAAAAGAAGATACTGGCAAATATTAAAATTGTTATTACCAACAGGGTAACTAGAAGAAGTTTATATAGAGGGAACAGTGACAAACTGTATAAGATGAAATGTTGAGTGATATATATATGTATGTATGTATGTATAAATATATACAAAACTAGAGGGGGAAAGAAGGTAATATTAAGAAAAATGGGAAAACAAACAAAATAGAGTAAATCTATATTCCATAAAGAAGCATGTGGGGCCAACAGGGAAGAATGACAATACACTGTAAAGGTAAAGAGGTTGGAGAGAAGAAATATTTAATACTTAAGTGCATTGAAATCAACTTAAAGAGGGAAGAACAATCAGATCCACTGGGGCAGAGAATTGATTCCCATCCTATAGAGACGTAGAAGGGTAACAAAAGGATTGGTGGAGAGGGAAGTAACACTAGGAAGGGAGAAGGCAGGGGTGGGGTAGCTTAAAAAGATCCTAAAGAAGAATAAGAGGGGAATAAGAAGGGAGAGGGGAGAAAGGGATATACAATAAGTGAAGGGATTAGGGGAACTGATTAAAAACAGAACACTAATGTAGAAGGAAATAATGAAAGAAGAAAGAACAGGACAAGGAGAGAGAATCAAAATGTCTAGGAATACAAAGTTGATAATTATAACTCTGAATGTGAATGGGATGAACTTGCCCATAAAATGGAAACAAATACCAGAGTTGATTAGAAACCAAAATCCTACCATATGTTGTCTACAGGAAACACACATGAGACAAGCAGACATACAAAGAGTAAAAATGAAAGGATGGAGCAAAATCTATTGGACTTCAAATGAGAAAAAGAAGGCAGGGGTTGCCATCATGATCTCTGACAGAGCCAAAGTAAAAATAGATAAGATTAAAAGAGATAAGGAAGGCAACTACATCTTAATAAAAGACAGTATAAACAATGAAGAAATATCATACTCAACATGTATGCACCAAATGGTATAGCTTCCAAATTTCTAAAAGAGAAGCTAGAGCTCAAGGATGAAATAGATAGCAAAACTATACTAGTGGGGGGCCTCAACCTTCCCCTATCAGATCTAGATAAATCAAACCAAAAAGTAATAAGAGGGGCAGCTGGGTAGCTCAGTGGATTGAGAGTCAGGCCTAGAGTCTGGAGGTCCTAGGTTCAAATCTGGCCTCAGACACTTCCCAGCTGTGTGACCCTGGGCAAGTCACTTGACCCCCATTGCCCACCCTTACCACTCTTCCACCAAGGAGCCAATATACAGAAGTTAAGGGTTTAAAATAAATAAATAAGAAAACAAAAAACAAACAAACAAACAAATAAATAAGAAAGAGATAAGAGAAGTGAATGAAACCCTAGAAAAATTAGAGTTAATAGATATATGGAGAAAAATAAATAGGAACAAAAAGGAATACACCTTCTTTTTAGCAGTACATGGAACATTCACAAAGATAGACCATGTAATAGAGCATAGAAACATTGCAAACAAATGCAAAAAAGCAGAAATAATAAATGCAACCTTCTTAGATCACAATGCAATAAAAATAGTTATTAGTAAGAATACATGGAGAGGCAAACCAAAAGCTAATTGGAAATTAAATAATATGATTCTCCAAAATAATTTAGTGAAAGAACAAATCATAGAAGCAATTAATAACTTTATTGAAGACAATGACAGTGATGAGACTTCTTACCCAAACCTATGGGATGCAGCCAAAGCAGTTCTAAGGGGAAAATATATCACTGAGTGCATATATTAACAAATTAGGGAGGACAGATTGAATTGGGCAACTAAAAAACTAGAAAATGAAGAAATTAAAAATCCTCAGATGAAAACTAAATTAAAAATACTAAAAATCAAAGGAGAAATTAATAAAATCAAAAGTAAAAGAACTATTGAATTAATAAATAAGACTAGAAGCTAGTATTTTGAAAAAAAAAACAACAGATAAAATAGACAAAGTACTGGTAAATCTAATAAAAAAAAGGAAAGAAAAAAAAACCAAATTAACAGTATCAAAGATGAAAAGCGAGACTTTACCTCTAATGAAGAGGAAATTAAGGCAATCATTAAAAACTATTTTGCCCAATTATATGGCAATAAATATAGCAATCTAGGTGATATGTATGAATATTTACAAAAATATAAATTGCCTAGATTAACAGCAGAAGAAATAGAATATTTAAATAATCCCATATTAGAAAAAGAAATTGAACAAGCCATTAAAGAACTCCCTAAGAAAAAATTGCCAGGGCCTCATGGATTCACAAGTGAATTCTATCAAACATTCAAAGAACAGTTAATCCCAATACTATACAAATTATTTGATATAATAAGCAAAGAAGGAGTCCTACCAAATTCCTTTTATGACATAAATATGGTACTGATTCCAAAGCCAGGTAGATCAAAAACAGAGAAAGAAAACTAAAGACCAATTTCCCTAATGAACATAGATGCAAAAATCTTAAATAGAATATTAGCAAAAAGATGCCAGCAAGTGATCAAAAGGGTTATCCACCATGATCAAGTGGGATTTATACCAGGAATGCAAGGATGGTTCAACATTAGGAAAATCATCTACATAATTGACCATATCAACAAGCTAACAAACAAAAATCACATGATCATCTTAATAGATGCTGAAAAAGCCTTTGACTAAATACAATATCCATTCCTACTGAAAACACTAGAAAGTATAGGAATAGAAGGACCTTTCCTAAAAATAATAAACAGTATATATCTAAAACCATCAATAAGCATCATATGCAACAGGGATGAATTTGAAGCCTTCCCAATAATATCAGGCATGAAACAAGGATGCCCATTATCACTGCTATTATTTAACATTGTACTAGAAATACTAACAGTAGCAATTAGAGAAAAAAAAGAAACTGAAGATATTAAAATAGGCAAGGAGGAGACTAAGCTATCACTCTTTGCAGATGATATGATGGTCTACTTAAAAAATCCTAGAGAATCAACTAAAAAGCTATTAGAAATAATCAACAACTTTAGCAAAGTTGCAGGATATAAATTAAATGCACATAAATCATCAGCATTTCTATATAGCTCCAACACATCACAGCAGCAAGAGGTAGAAAGAGAAACAACATTTAAAATCACCCTAGACAGTATGAAATACTTAGGAATCTATCTACCAAAACAAACACAGGAATTATACGAACACAACTACTAAACACTTTCCAAACAATTAAAACTAGATCTAAAGAATTGGAAAAACATTGACTGTCATGGGTAGGATGAGCTAACATAATAAAAATGATCATTCTACCCAAATTAATTTACCTATTTAGTGCCTTACCTATCTACCTACCAAAAAAGTTTTTTTACTGAATTAGAAAAAACTATAACAAAGTTCATTTGGAAGAACAAAAGATCAAGAATATCAAGAGAAATAACGAAAAAAAAATGTGAAGGAAGGTGACCTAGCAGTACCAGATATTAAACTATACTATAAAGCAGAAGTCATCAAAACAAAATGGTACTGGCTAAGAGACAGAAGGGAGGACCAGTGGAATAGACTTGGGATAAGTGATGTCAGCAAGACAATGTATGAAAAAACCCAAAACCCCAACTTTTGAGACAAAAATCCACTATTTGACAAAAACTGCTGGGAAAATTGGAAAACAATATGAGAGAGATTAGGTTTAGATCAACATCTCACACCCTACACCAAGATAAATTCTGAATGGGTGAATGACTTGAAAGAAGGAAACTGTAAGTAAATTAAGTGAACACAGAATAGTATACTTGTCAGATCTCTGGGAAAGGAAAGATTTTAAAACCAAGCAAGAGTTAGAAAAAAATTACAAAATGTAAAATAAATAATTTTGATTATATTAAATTAAAAAGTTTTTGTACAAACAAAAACAATGCAACCAAAATCAGAAGAGAAACAACAAACTGGGAAAAAATCTTTATAACAAAAAACTCTGACAGAAATCTAATTACTCAAATATACAAGGAACTAAATCAATTGTATAAAAAAATCAAGCCATTCCTCAATTGATAAATGGGCAAGGGATATGAATAGGCAATTTTCAGATAAAGAAATCAAAACTATCAATAAACACATGAGAAAGTGTTCTAAATCTCTAATAATTAGAGAAATGCAAATCAAAACAACTCTGAGGGTACGCCCTTCAATTGGGGAATGGCTGAACAAATTGTGGTATAAGGTGATGATGGAATACTATTGTGCTCAAAGGAATAATAAACTGGAGGAATTCCATGTGTATTGGAACAACCTCCAGGAATTGATGCAGAGTGAAACGAGCAGAGCCAGAAGAACATTGTACACAGAGACAGATACACTGTGGTAAAATCGAATGTAATAGACTTCTATACTAGCAGCAGTGCAATGACCCAGGACAATTCTGACGGATTTATGGAAAAAGATGGCTACCCACATTCAGAGGAAGAACTACTGGAGAGGAAACAGAAGAAAAACAACTGCTTGAACACATGGGTTGATGCAGACATGATTGGGGACGTAAACTCAAAACGACCACACCAGTGCAACTATCAATAATATAGAAATAGGTCTTGATAGATGACACATGTTAAAACCAGTGGAGATGTGTGTTGGCTATGGGGGGGCGGGGTGGGTCTGGGTGGGGGTGAAGGGGAAAGTAAGAACATGAATCATGTAACCATGGAAAATTTTTCTAAAAAATAAAAAAATTTAAAAAAAGAAATGATAAACATTTATGACACTCAGATTTTAGTTCACTAGGTATATTTGTGTGCCTAAATACACTGAAAATTATATCCTATCATTGAAAGTTAGGCAAAATTAGTAAAGAAAATATTTATGTTCTCTAATTGTTTCCTTCTCATAAAAGTGAGACTATATTTGATTTATGTTCACAGATCTATGTAAATAGATACATTTTATGATGGGTATTAGAATGCACATGTACTTTGTGAAATATTAGTTGAGTATATGGTGTCTGAAATTTTTACAGATAAAATAAAGTTCATATTTTCAGGGAATTTATGTAAAATAAATTCCACTTGCTTACAAAAAGACAGTAGAAAGGAGGAATAAGCAGTCTAAGAAAGAAATTATGACCTGGGAAAAGTGTGCTGGGGACATTATTCTGACACATGCTGGCTATGTGACCATGGGAAAGTCACTTAATCTCTCATTACTATCGGCACTTAAGACTTTATGTTGCAGAGGAGTTTCTGATCTCCATTAGTAGAGGGTTTCCTTATTTCAGAATTTGCCATATTAGTAAAATCAGAATATGTACTTTTTCTATTCTATAATGAATAGAACACTTCAGATAATAATATAAAAAAGAGAACTCCTACATATGGGTCCTTTTCCTCATTCTCCATTTCCTCATTCCTCATTCTCATCCTCTTTGGGGTATAGACCTAGTAGCAGTATCACTGTATTAACTCGTATACATAGTCTAATAGCTTTTGGGCCATAGTTTTAAATTGCTTTCCAGAATGGCTGGACCAGTTCCCAGTTCTTTGTTCTACCAACAGGGCATTAAAGTGTCCATTTTCCAACAATTCTTCCAGCATTTGTCATTTCCTTTTTTTTTTTTTAGTCAACCTTGCCAATTTAATGGTATGAGATATAACATCAAAGATGTTTTAATTTGTATTTCTCTAATGATTCTTGATTTAGAAGATTTTTTTTTCATATGGCTATTGGTAGCTTAGATTTCTTCCTCTGAAAAATGGCTATTGATATCCCTTGGGATATTTATCAGTTGGAGAATGGCTCTTATTATAAATGTGAATAAATTTTAGAAGTAAGACCTTCATCAAAGAAACTTGCTACTGTAGTGCAGAGGTGCAATCAACCCTGCAAAATGCTAACTGCAGAATTTCTGGAAGTTAAGAGGGCTTAGAACCCTGACTAAGGGGAGTTGATCCTTGAGGCTTGGACAGAGTGGAGGGGGCAACTGAGCTCGGCCTTCGGGTTTAAACCTGGCCTTGAATCTGTGCTTTTCTCTTGAGATTTTGTAGCTTAGCTAATTCCTCTGGATCTCCCTGACCTTCCCTATTTCATTCCCCATTTCCTTTCCTGATTTCCTGTGGGTTTTGGGAGAAGGGTGTATTTTGGGTGGTAGCAATCAAACTTGGAAGACTTAGTTTTCCCCATAGACAAGTAGGGCTTACCCTTGATACAAACTATCTCCTGATTCATTGTTTATTACTTCCCTAACCTTAAAGGCAACAAAGCCTCTGGGTGCTGAGTGAGAGCAAGCTCTTTCTCAGTCCATGCCATTTCTGTGTCCCTCCCCCACCTGGAGCTTCTCCCTAGGCGGTTGTTAGAGAAATCTTGTATCCCTCTGTCCTTTATAATCAACCCTGAAACTTAATAAACCCTGTTGTTATTTAATCAAACTTTTTGCTAAATCATTGGTTGAACAATAAAAGAGTGTTAAGGAGAGAAAGGAATTGTTTCTCTTTGGTTCCTGAGGGGATATGGAGGCATCTATCTTGGAGGAAGTGGTGATCTCTATACTTCCTCTGAGAAGCTCTTCTATTTCACAGACAGGGAAGAGCCTTAGGACTCTTTCTTTGAGAACTTGAGAAACTGACTAGACAGCCCTCTAGTTAGTTTCAAACCATTTCTGGCTGGACCTAACCTTTTGTCTGTAGAAGTGCCCTTCCTACCTGGAAAGGTTCAGCCTGTTTCCCTTCAGTGTCCTCTATCTCAAGCCTGTGTACCCAGTCTATGTCTCCCTGTTGCAGCTGCCTGCCCAATTACCTCATCATCTCCCCTTGTCGCTCATTATACTTCATTGTTCTATATTTCCCTAAACACAGCCATTCCCTTACATCTCTCCTACCACCTCAATCTACTACCTCCACTATTGCACCCTCCTTTCCCACCTACTGACCTAGGGACCCACAAACCCCATCCACTTGCTTTATTCCCTTATTACAACTTGGTGAGCAAAGTTAGTGAATACCTGCAAATCTTCTGAAACACCCAAGATGAATCTGGCTAGGATTACATTCATTCTATCCAGTGTCTCTATAATAGCTTGGTCTTTCATGCAAGGTCTTATCAACTTCTGGTTCGTGAAAGTCCCTAGTTTAGTGCAGCAAATTCTTGAAATATATGACTACTACAAATGGTGTGCCCTAACCCTTGCTGAATGCATATGTTTCATCCCTACTGCTATTGCCATAATCCTATCTCTGGCAATTCCTAGTGATTTCTAAGATAGTTTTGACTCATCTGTGGCAATACTTTAAGACAACTCCTACTAAAAATGATGCTGACTCTGGGTGTCTAGTAAAGAACATCAAGCTACTGTTCCAAGTATTAAAGCAAATAAGAGAGGGAAAGGAATTAGATAAGCACACAATCCTCCAACTGGAGATTGTGGAATCAAAGTATTTAGGAAGTAATAACACCACTGAAGAACAACCAATCACAAATGCTGTAGACTCTGTGTTACCAATTGTGGACAGGACCATTGTACAACTGGGGAGGGGGTGGTGCATGTAAAGACATACAAGGCATTCACCCCAAGTGATATGGAGGTCTTAAAAAAATGCTTTCCCAAGTTCTTCGAGAAACCTTTCAAAAGCATCAAGGAACTCAAAAGGGTGTTCATATTGTTCAATCCTAATTTTGCTGATGTTGAATTTTTTTTAGGGGAATTTTACTCTTCCTCAGAAAAGGAAAAATTCCTCAACGAAACAAGGAAGAATCCAAATTTGAAATCATGGCCACTGGTTCATCAAGACTTAGATTTCACCCAGCATGCCAACATGAGATACCTAATGACGTGCAGGACAGACTTGATTGAGGCAATGAGGATTCATGCTAAAAGACCAAACTCGTGGCAGAAATTTGAAAAGCTAAAACAAGGGGAGGAAGAACACCCAAGTAGCTTTCTTGATAGGGTAATCAAAGCAGCAGAGACAATTCTTGGTCTGAGAGATACACATGTCCAGGATACCATTGAACACATACGTAGACAGTTTGTGAAGGGAACCTTGATCCCAATACAAAATTACTTTAGGCAGAGTTGTCCACAGTGGGAATCATTGCCCCTGGAGGATGTAAGGCAACATGCAGCTTACATTCATGACTCGAAACAAAAAGAGGCAAGATTAGCTAGACAAACTGAATCTGATAAGGATGAAGTGATAGCTGATCTAAAATGATCAATTAAAACAGGCAAAGCATGAGAAAGAAATCGAGGAGGTGAAAATTTTTGCCCTCCAAACCAGTAGGAGCCAAAATCAATATAGGCAACCTACAAGCAACACCCAAAAAACAAAATAATCGTCCCCTTGTTGTTACCTATGTGGACCTTATGGTCACATTATTCAATTTTGTAGATTTAAACAACAAATAGATTTTTCCAAAAATGATACCCAAAATCAAAGAGACAGAGGCAATAGAAAGACCTACTATAATTCTAAATGGTCCAAGAATAATAATGACACAAAAAGAAATTATGATAACAAACATGATGGTGTGTGCTGTAACCATGCATGTAAAAAATATAGCCAATCCCCTTCATTAGATGATATGGAAAGATATATTCAGATGGGAACAAAGCCTAAATCATTATGAATCGAAATTCCTAATTTAAAAACTTCTAATTAGTGTAATTTGGGCGCAACAGTGTGTAGTCTAAGTGAGGAAAGCAAAATGGGAAATCTGGGCAAAATAGAGCAAGTGTCTAAAGCAAGCTACACAGAAGATACACATAGATCTGTGGTAGATAATCAGCAATGGGAAGAAATGATGCAAATGCGCAGAGAAATCTATGGCAATAATGAGGATGATTATATAAGGGATCAGCTTTCCCATTCCATAACAGACACATTGGGTGAGAAGCATAAGGATCAATCAAGCCATCACAAAAGCTCACATCAAGACATTTTGCGATCTTGTTCAGAATCATCAAAAATTCAAATTCCTCTCTTTATTCCAAGTATAAAACAAAGGGGCAACTTGGATAAAGAACATTATGGCAAGGATTTACAAAGTTTCCAGAAAGGAACACTTTCAGTAACCTCCAGGGAATTAGATGCCAAAATTCTATCCCATTCATGTACTTTAGATATAGTGTCACAGATTGAGGTTAAAGAGCAAAACAGTCAGTACATTGGCAAAGATTTGATTTTAAAGATGCAACCCACTGAATTGCAGGATGATAGCAGCTGTTTAGGAAATTCCACATCCACCTTTCTCAACCTCTTAGCTACAGAATTTCAACCAAAACTTTGGGGAAGGGAAAGGGAGCAGTTGTTTTCTCCAGTAACCAGTGTGGCTAAACATAACATCAATGAAACTGTTGCTATGATTGATAACAAAAATCATCTGACTTCAGTCACAAAAACAGCAGGGCAAAATAGGGAACATCAGTCAGCTTTTGAATCAATAGTTCTACCTGAAGTGTTGAAGGGAACACAATCTAACTACCATATATTCCCGGATACTACTGAGGGGAAAACTGATTTGGAGCATGACAGTTCTTTAAATATCAGAGTGGACGGTAAATCAAATCAAACCTCCATTTCTTCAGCCCTTAGCGAAAGCCAACATGAAATTTGCACAAATGACAATGACTTACCAGCTCTCAATGAGAGAATGCTCTTTAAGCCTGTTTTCTGTATTTCTGATTCTAAACTGAACTTGCCGAATAGTGCTATAGGAAGTTTGAGTTTAGACACAAATGACCATTTGCAACACTGGATCAATGATAAGTGTACACAAAATACTGAGGATTCTTTATTACCCCTAGTGCCAGTGAAGTCCAATGACAGTGGAGAACCATTAGTTACCCTAGAAATCTTTGGGATACACTATGAAGGACTACTGGACACTGGTACAACTTGTTCTGTTTTACGCGAGGTACCTGAAGGATGCCAATATCAAGGCAGTTTGAGAGTAAAAGGAGCTTCTGGGGTATCACAACAAGTCCCGAAGCTAAAAGTTAAAATGCTAAAATTTGGACCTCTAACTCTTGAAAACACCTTCCTATTGATGCCATCATGTCCTTCAAACCTCATGGAATGAGATCTCCTATGCAAATTGGCCGCCACCATCCAATGTCAACCGGATGGACAAATTTATTTATACCTACCCAAGATATCTCTAAAACACCATCCCATTTTATTTTTAAACTCATGTATTGAGGAACCATCATACCAATCAACTGATAACATCTATGAGGTTCAGACGATATTCCAGATTACGTGTGGGCTAAAAATTCAAATGAGGTGGGCAGGATATTGTCAGCGGAACCAGTAAAGATAGAGGTAAAAGAAGGTTTACCTCCAAGAATTCCTCAGTTCAGACTTAGCCAAGAGGCAATAGAGGGAGTGAAACCCATCATAGAGAGTTTATTAAAGCAGGGTATATGGCTTTTCACAATATAATACACCAATCATGCCAGTAAAGAAAGCCAAATTATCTCCAGATGGGAAGACTCAATGGCATTTAGTACAAGATCTCAGAGCAATAAACGATCATGTGCAAAAGACCCATGCGGTGGTACCAAGTCTATCACAAATCATTGCAGCCATTCCACCTGAAGCTGCTTGGTTTACTGTTCTGGACCTGAGCTCTGCATACTTCTCTGTTCCCCTGCACAGAGACAGCCAGAAGCTGTTCGCTTTCTCATGGGAAGGCAAATCCATCCAACAGACCCATCTGCCACAAGGTTTTTCAGATTCAGCTTCGGTCTTCTATCAAATCCTGCAGAGAGACTTTGAGTCAATAACTTTCCAAAACAGCAAAATGGTACATTATGTTGATGATATCCTGCTAATGTCATCATCTGCTGAAGTCTGTTACACTGATAGTGTACACTTAATCAAAGAGCTAGGCAAAAGGGGCCATAAAATTTCCAAGTCAAAACTTCAATTCGTGATGGAGAAAGTAAATTATTTAGGATTCATCCTAGAAAAAGGCTCCAGAAGAATTTCCCAAAAGAGAACACAAGATATACAAAATTTGAGTTTGCCTAAGACCAAGAGGTAACTCAGGGCAATCATAGGAATAACGAGCTTCTATAGAAAGTGGATTCCAGGTTATGCTCTCATCACAAAACCTCTGATAGAGCTAACCAGGAAGGAAGTTCCAGAACCGTTAAAGCTGACTAAAGATCATGTCCATGCAATAGAGAAATTAAAATCACTTACTCTATCAGCTCCAGCCCTAGGTATCCCTGATCATGACAAACCATTCCTACTTTATGTACATGAAGATAAACGGATAGCCTCTAGTGTTCTCACACAATCATTCGGGAATAGGTTAAGACCAGTCGCCTACTATAACTCAAAATTAGATTCAGTGATCTGTGGTATGCCGGCTTGTTTAAGAGCCATAGCTGCTGTAGCCATCATGATTAGAAAATCTTCATCCTTGGTATTAGGGAGTTAACCGAAAGTATTTTCCCCACACCAAGTGGAATCTACTTTAAGAAACACCACCTTACAAGTGTTCACCTCCCAAAGACTATCACAATACCAAGCAATCTTGTTGGCTAATGAAAATATAACTTTTCACTGGTGCAGAAACTTAAATCCTGTAACTCTGATCCCAGATTTACCTCTGGAGGGAAAAAGTCTACACATCTGTGAAGATGCACTTAACATTGTGCATAAAACAAGGCCAGATTTAGATGATAAGCCCATGAAATACCCCGATATGACCTTATTCACAGATGGATCATCATACATAGTAGACAATCAGAGATATAACAGAGCAGCCGTAGTGACAGCCTCCAAGATCCTTTGGTACTCATCATTACCATCTACCACGAGTGCTCAAGGAGCAGAATTGGTCAGTTTGATACATGCTCTGAAGCTTGCTGAAAATCGCAAAGCAAACATTTTTATCGATTTTCATTATGCTTTCTCAGTCGTGCATTCTGCTGAAATCTGGAAAAATTGAGGCTTCATTACATCCAATGGCAAACAGATAGCATATGGGAATTTAATCAATCAGTTGTTGGATGCAATCCAATTACCAGCCCAAGTGTCAGTCATTCATTGCAAAGCTCATACCAAAATCCAAGGGCCAATGGAATTAGGGAACAAACGTGCAGATATCACAGCCAAATATGCAGCAAAGTATGGATCACTTACAATTCTGAACTTATCTTTGGTAGAGGAAGATGATCTCAAAAACGCATACTCCCCAAAGGAAGTGAAGAATTGGAAGAAACATCACGGTGCATACCTGGCTAACTGAGTTTGGCTGGGGGCAAATGGAAAAACCTATGTTACCTAAATCCCTATATTTCACCTTTTGCAATGCACTAACCAGAAAGGGCATTATGGAAATCTGGGCATGCCAGATTCCATAAATAGGTATTGGAATGCAAGGGGCATATATGAAGTTGCTATGAGAGTTTCACAGAGGTGTAGAAATTTGTATGCAATTCAACCAGAAAATTACAAAAGTCCACAGTCTGAGAGGCAAACCATTAGCTTATACACCATTCGAATGCTTACAAATTGATTACATCACAATTACAAGGAGTCAAGGTTACAGATATGCTTTAGTGATAGTGGATAGATTAACTAAGTGGCCAGAAGCTTTTCCAGCAAAATGTAACACCTCAGCATTTGTTGTGAAAATCTTACTGAGAGAATTGATACCCAGATTCTCTATTCCACTACACATTGTATTAGATTCTGGGTCCCATTTCACGAATAAGATTTTAGCTTAGGAGTCAAACAACATCTTCATACAATTTGTTATTAAAAGTTTTTAAATATTAAAAAGATGAAGAAATTTATGAAGCCAGGGAGTGATATGGTCAGCATATTGTACTTTTAGAACATTGCTTTGGCAGTTGCATGGAAACTAAATGGCAGAGTAGAAAGACCAACTGAGACTCTGTAGGCCTCAGCTTTTCTCTTTGTCAAACAAAGAGGGTTGTAGTCTATGAACTGTAAGGCACCCTTCACATATGACATCTGTGTGTTAGCAGTCATAGGGAGAAAGTGGACTTTACAGACTGGAAGAGGTAGTGAAACATTTTACGGCTGATAAAAATTTGCTACAGGCCATCCAAGAATCAGAAGTCTTTCTGGAAAAGAAATTGCTGCTCAACTCTGAGTCTTTCTGTTTGAATTTCTTTAGGCAGGGCTTCTTAATCTGTGGCCTATGAAGTTATTGTTGTTGTTGTTTTGTTTTGTTTTGTTTTGAAAACTGCATTTCAACAAGTTGGTTTCTTTTGTAATCCTCTGTATTTTATGTACTTGACAAATTTGAGAAGGGATTCATATTCATAGTCTTTAGTTGGCTGCCTAAAGGGTGACAAAAACATGTTAATAACTCCTGCTGTAGAGAAATTCTCCCAGGAATGAAAAAATCATTTTTTTAACTTCTCAGAAATAAGTCCAAATTTAATAGTAGAACAAACAAGTGTTAGAAGTTCCTTAATTCATGTCATATACAGACTTATAGAGTAGGAAAGCTCTTTCTCGTTACGAAGTATGACAAAGCAGGGCATGTTGGGGTCTCCAGTGTGGAGGACATGCTCAGAGGATGGAGGTGGTAGGACAGTTTATTTTTCATACATCACCTACACCAACTTCATCAAATTTCACCTTCCCAGGACCACATTCTGGGAAAAAAAAAATTTTTAAAGTTGGAAGGAATGGGGTCTTGCAAAACCAGATTTCATCTTTCTACATCATTACTCTGATGCCATTCTCTTCTAACTTATTCCTTTTCTTCACATCCAGCTCTCCCTGATGCTTGCTGAAATTCCCACCATTCAGGTCACTGAATTCCATTGAACACTTGGGAATGGATGAGGGCTTCTTTCATAAGATTATCATCCTAACAGATATTTCTGTCTCTATTTTAAGGGTTACAGAGCAGTTTCTGAGGTAGAAGGGATTTTAGAGGTCACCTAGACTAACTTCCCCCTCCCCCCTCATTTTACAGGTGAGGAAATTGAGTCCTATAAGGGAAAAGGGACATATTCAAGATTATAGACTGAAGTCATCCTCAGGTCTCCAAATTCAAGACCTGATTACTTTACTTTTCAGCAGGTCGCTTGGTGGCTCAACTTAGAGTAGAGGTGATATGACAAAATTGAAAAGTCAAGTTACATCAAAAAGCATTTATGAAGAGGGGCAGCTGGGTAGCTCAGTGGATTGAGAGTCAGGCCTAGAGACAGGAGGTCCTAGGTTCAAATCCGGCCTCAGACACTTCCCAGCTGTGTGACCCTGGGCAAGTCACTTGACCCCCATTGCCTACCCTTACCAATCTTCCACCTATAAAATCAATACACAGAAGTTAAGGGTTTAAAATTAAAACAAAAAAAACAAACAAACAAACAAAAAAAAGCATTATTGAAGCACCATGGACTATGCTAAGCATAAGAATACAAATATAAAAAGACAGTTCCTGCCATTGAGGAACTTCCATTCTAAGGTGGAGAGAAAGGGACACACAAAAAGGAGATGAAAAGCAGGGAGAAAGTACTCATTAGGGGGAATGATAGAGAATGTCTGGGGTATGAGACAAGGTTGGCCTGGGTGCTTTCTTTAAAATGGAGATTTGCTGTAAGAAATGATGAGCATAATGATTTCAGAAAAAGCTGGAAAGATCTACATGAACTGATGCACAGTGAAATAAGCAGAGCCAGAAGAACATTGCACATGGTAACAGCAATATTGTGGGATGACCAACTATGAAAGACTTAGCTACTTTTTGTTTTTTACTTAGCTATTTTTAGCAATGCAATGATCCAGGACAATTCTGAAAGTTGTATGACAAAGAATACTATTCACTTCTAGAGAAAGAATTGTTAAAGTTGGAAATGCAGATCTAAACACCTTATTTTTCACTTTGTGTTTTTATTTTTATTTTTATTTTTTTTTAACCCTTGTATTTCGGTGTATTGTCTCATAGGTGGAAGATTGGTAAGGGTGGGCAATGGGGGTCAAGTGACTTGCCCAGGGTCACACAGCTGGGAAGTGGCTGAGGCCAGGTTTGAACCTAGGACCTCCTGTCTCTAGGCCTGACTCTCACTCCACTGAGCTACCCAGCTGCCCCCTGTGTTTTTATTTTGAGGTTTTAGTTTTATGTGAATATTTTCTTGCAACAATGAATAATATGGAAAAATAAAATAAAATAGAGATTCTAAGAGGAATCAGACAATCAAAGGAAAGGGACTGGGGGGATTGAAGTGTACTTATAGGATGAGCAGGCTTTTATGACATAATAGAGAATATTCAGAGAGACAGTAGGGGAACCTGAAGAAGAATGAGTAATTGAATGCATAGACAGAGTTTAAATCCAGCCATGGACACTTCCCAGCTGGGTAAACCTGAGCAAGTAATTTAACCTCTCAGCCTCAGTTTCTCCATTTGTAAACAGGTGATAATAATGCCATCCACCTCCCAGGGTTGTTGTATGGGTCAAATGAAATAACTGAAAGTATTTAAGAATTAAAGGAGAACTCTTCTGCCTTGGAGCCAATACATGGTATTGACTCCTAGACAGAAAGTAAGGGTTTAAAAAAAAAGAATTAAAGGAGAGACTTCTTCAGGATAAGTGAAGATTTGAATATGGAAAGGATAAGGGAAAAGAAAATAAGCATTTATATAGTGCCTACTATGTGAGAGGTACTATGCTAAGTGCTTAACAAATATTATCTCATTTTATTCCCATATAACTCTTCAAGGTAGGTGTTATTATTTCCATTTTATAGGTGGGAAATTTGAGGCAAACAGAGGTTAAGTAACTATGGTATTACTCAACTGCTTCCCTCGGTACACTTTACACTGTAAATGTTAATTATTATTATTATTAGTCTTAAAAAATTATTACCTTACATCTTAGAATCAATATTGTATATTGTTTCCAAGGCAGAAGAGTGGTAAGGGCTGGGCAATGGGGATTAAGTGATTTGCCCAGGGTCATACAGTTAGGAAATGTCTAGGTCAAATTTGAACCCAGGACTTTCCATTTCCAGATTTGCCTCTCTATCCACTAAGCCACCTAGCTGCTTCCTTAAATGTCAATTATTATTATTATTAACCTAACTAAAGGGGAGACAGGCTTGGAACAAAGAGGAAAGTGGGGGATTTGGGTCAGGAAAGAGATGGAAGTCTCTTAGTATAATAGCAGAAAGAGCCCTGGATTGAGTCAAAAGTCCTGTATAACTCAGAGCAAGTCACTTTCCCTTTCTGGGCCTCTAAAGTAAATAGGATTTGTCCTCCTGCTCAAAACTATATAAGTCTATAATTAGGCTCCTGATGGAAGGTTCCTGAGGGAGCTATGGCAGGTCAGCACATAAGAGGCATAAATAAAAGTTCATTAAATTCAGGATTCCAGACCTGAGGGAAAGAGAAATTATTTATAAGCCAGGCAAGCATTGGAGCAAATAATAGAGTACAACAGAGTCTAGCTTTGGCCATAGTTGTTCAGTTGTGACCAACTCTTTGTGATCTCATTTGGAGTTTTCTTGGCAAAGATACTGGGGTGGCTAACCATTTTCTTCTTCTTCAGCTCATTTTGAAGATGAGGAAACTGAGGCAAACAGGGTAAAGTGACTTGCCCAGGGTCTCATAGCTAATGTGTCTTAGGCTGAATTTGAACTCTGGTCTTCCCGATTCTAGGCCCAGTGCTTTATCCTTTGTGCCTGTAGTTTTTACTCATCTCCTATTTTAGTCTGAGTACCAGTCTCTAATTCCTTGGATCTAGTTCTTCCCTGGGGTTGCCTGACTTAGAGATTGAAAAAGATGGCCATACTGGAGGAATAGGTTGGAAGTCATTCTGGACGTATCATCTCATTCTGCCCCTGGGAGGCTCTTGGATTGGTTGGAAAGAGGGCAAACACAGACAGAAAGAATGAGCAGCGGGAATGTCAGAGGTGGCTAAGTGACTACCGAGTGCCTCTGGAGGGTGGGGTTGAAGTGCTTGCCTGCAGCAATGCACACAGGGAGGGAGTTCTCCGTGGAAGGCGGTTCTAAAATTCCAGGCTGGGGCTCCAGTCTTCAATTTTGAACTGGGCCGGGCTCTGAGCCCCGGAGGCTCTGCTCCGGTAGATTCTGGCTATTGCAGTGGCTATAGGTGGCCAAGGATGAGCTCTGGCCTCTAGGCGGAATTCCTGTCTCCACTTTAGGACAAGGTTTGGTCTTTCCTTTGGGCTCTGGTCTTCCATTTGGGACGTCTGAGCCCTCTGAATTGGGTTCTGGGACTGGGCACTAGTGCTGGTTGAGCTTTGGGCTCTCTGAGTTGGGTGGCGGTCTAGTCTCGGCTCTCTAGCCAACAGGCTAGGTTCTAGGTTCTAAGTTCTTCTGCAGGCTCTCGGCCAGACAGCCGCCCGAGGAAATCCCGGGCTCGGGGTGGCTGGGCCGGGATCATTGGGCCGGACGAAAGCAGCCCGCAGGGAGGGGCTCGGAGCTCAGTCCCCTCCTCAGTTTGGGCTCTGAGAGCGACTCAGCTTTTGGATTCCCCGCCCCTCCCCAGCCCTTACACTACCATTGGGCTTCCTGGAACCCTTCGCTTCATGATTGGCTGATGCAGTTGCCAGTTGGTTTATTAAGCAGAGCCTTGGCTTCTGGCTAAGGCTCCGGCGTCGGGGCCGGGAGCAGCTCAGGTAGGAGAGTTTGGAATTCCCGATGGGCCAGGAGGGAGGGACGGAGGGAGATACTGGGAGATACTGGAGGAACCGAAGGACCAGGTGATGTAGGGGATGAGGAAGCGGGAGATGGGAGAGAGGGATGAGGACCTGGGTTAGAGGTTTGAGGGCGCATGGACTGAGGATTTGGGGGTGGGGGAATGGAGGGGGAGAGTGGGAGCTGGTGGAGCAGAGACAGTGGGGCTGGGCAGGAGAAGGCATAGGAGGGGCAGGGGTCCAGGGAATAGGTGAGAATAGGAATGGGTTTGCAGGTTCAGTCCAATTCCAGGAGAATTTCCTAGGCAGGTCACCTTCCCTGGATGGTAAGGTAGAAGGGAGGCCCTTGCAGGGAGTGAGCTCTCAAAGAGGTCCCAGAAAGGACCAAGCAGCAGGGTGGGAAGGGTCTCCTCTATTTGTGTCACCTCCAGTAGGGGAGGATGTGACTCCCCATCCTTGTGACTAGACCTGGGCGGAGAGAATCTGAGTTGTTAAGGCTTTGTCTTTAGGGAGGGAGGGGGCTGGCCCATGGGGGGGGGGGAGGCAGACTTGGAAGCCTCTGACCATGTTGCTACTCTTTCTCAGGTAAGGGTTGGGGTCCAGACCTGGCAGCCTGTCTTGCCCAGCTCCCTACTAGGGACTGGTACCAGGCCTCCCTTGTTCAACCTAGCTGATGCCTGGATATCACCTATCTTTTCTCACTCCACCCCCAGCCCTGGAGACTGGGTCTGGAAGAGGGAGGGGGCCCCAACCTCTCCGGAAGCAGGGGCCTGGGAAGCAGCCCCAGGGGCCCTGAGAGACAATGGGCAGGCGGATGAAGCCGCCTAGCTAGGAAGGAAGAATCTTTGTCCCTTCCGTCCCCTCCCACTCCTAGGGATAGTGAGAGAGCTCTAGGGGGGCCAGGACCTCAGTCCCCGACTGGGGTGGGGCCTCACTGAGGACAGTTCCTACTGTCCTTCAAGCAGGAAGGGGAAAGCCAGGGAGGCTTTCTTTCTTTGATCCACAAATGGGCAGTGCTGATACCTTTGACCTTCCCAAAATAGGGTCTGCAACTCCTGCCAAGGTCTTATGACTATAGGACTTTGAGGTAGAAAAGACTAGAAAAACCTAGACTCTACTCCTCATGTTATAAAGGGGGTGGGGGGTGGGGGTGGAGGCGGGGAATGAAGCCCAGTAAGGAGAATAGCTGTCTCAAAGAATTCTATATGTGGAGAGGAGATAGAGACCTGTACAAACCCCCCACTGCCACCTCCAATTGAGGAGAATACCAGTTTTTCTGTCATTTATCCAAGGAGGTACAACTAGTAAGTAATTCTGATTCTTGAGCCTCAGTTTCTTAATCTGTAAAATGGGGATAATAATACCCACATTCCTTACCTTTGTAAATCCTTAGATGTGTTAGGTTGTTATAATTCATGTGTTGTTATAATTCATCCCCTCACCAACAGTTAAGGCTTTTTTCCCTCCTTCTCCTTCCTCCCCCATTCCCAACTTGTTACCCAGTGATAATAACAGTTCAGGATCCCAAAATAGCTGGCAGGGCTCTGGGAGTCATGATGGGCTAATGAGGGGCTCTTAGGCAGCAGCATCCCCATTCCTTGACAGCTTAGGGCAGGGGGTAGGCGGCTGAAGCAAGGGAGGCTGTTTACTAAAATCAGGGCTTGGGAGCCCACTTTAATTCTCTCTGTCTCTGGCTCTTTTACACACACACATACTCACACATACTCGTACACAATGCTCCATAAAGTGATAGGGCAGGCAGGAGGTGGGTGGTATCATATGACACTGACAAACTGGTGGTAGTGGTGGTGGGGAGGGAGGGCTGTGTTCTTCACACATACATCACTGAGTTCACAGAATCCTAGAATCTCAGACCTGGTTGGGACCTCAGAGGCCTTAATCCCTTTTAAGCAACCCAGACCAGTGGTCATGTCATCTGTACTTGAAGAATTCTGGTTTACTATTAGAGATGGCCCTTTCCACTGCAAGGGGTTGGCCTAGAGAGCCAGTGTCCAAATCAGGCTCCTGAACTTCTCCCTCCTTCCCTCATCTCCAACCCCACCCCAAAGAGGCTCAGTCCCCCTGATCTATTACTGCCAAAACCTGATCAGCTCTTGAGTGTTTTTGGTCCTGTTTCCTCTGGCCTTTGGCATCTGGCTTTGCTGATTCTGAGCCATTCGCCACTGGGGATGGAGGGGTTGGGAAGAGTCACCTGCTCTGGCCAGATGAGGGAATCAGGAGCCTGAGATGGACAGACTTCTGGCTGGGGGAAGGTGAATGGAGTCAGAGAATTAACTTGTCCAATTCAAGTGACATTTACAATGAATCTGTTAGTTACATCTAGGACCCTGACCTGGGTATACACGGACCCTTATTTTTATAGGTTTACAAAGCACAACACAATTATAACCCAGACCCTGCTCCCAAGGAGCTTCCAACATAACTAACCGGGGAGGAACAAGTAAACAAATAATCTGCTACTAGGGAGAGTGAGAAGTGCAGAGGAGACAGAGGGTGCAGGCATCATGCTGAGAGTCATCCAAGAGGCACATTCTTTCCTGCAGCTGGGTCAGAGAAGGCTTCATGCAGTAGTTGGCACCTAAGTTGGCCCTGGTATGGGTGGAGCTTACAGGCTTTTGGGGAAGGCGAGTCTTGGGAGACCACAGCATCAGCATCTATCTCATGGGCCCAGGGCCCTCCCCTCTTTTCCCCTTGGTGCCTCCCTGTCCTGCTTCGGGGAGCTGGCATGTTTCCAGATGAGACTGGAATGTCTGAACTATGTATCACTAGCTTGGACAGGGGAGGAGTCTCAGGTCTCTGTTTTTTCTACTGGCCCCAGCATTCCTGTTCTCACCCTAGAAAGGCAGGGTGGGCCCAGGTCCCAAAGACTGCCTTCTTGACCCCTGTGGCTGTTTTGGCTGTTTAGAGAGCTCAGGCTCCAGTTGCAAACAGATGTTCTTGCACCCTTGGCTTTGTACTGTGTGCTCAGCTGTTCCTTTTGGCCTCCTCCCTGACTTGGCAATGAAGTCACTTCTCCCATTTCCAGGAAGTTAGACTCACACATTGTTCCAGCTAGGAGGGCAGGGAAAAGCCAATTTCCTCATGTATAGATAGGAAAGTGGGGTCCAGAAAAAAAAAAAAAGGAATGGAATTGCCTGAGGCCAGTAATGCAATCTGGACTGGAACCCAGGTCCTTGGGCTCCCAGGCTGCCCATCTGGTGAGACTGCTGGAAATAGTGCCCTTGGAGATAGGTCTCTTGGAAACCCAAGGCTCGAGTGTTCTTTGCCTATATAGCCTTTCTCCTTGTCCCCTCCTGCTTGCCTGGTTGCCTCATAATGACTCACTTATAGGAAGACATTCTTAGCCCTTTTGTCTTAGAATCATGAGATTTTAGAAGTGGGAGGGATCTTGGATGCTTTGTGGCCCAAATACTCTTCCCCCATTTTACAGAAATATAGAGAAGGGTGGTGATTTACCTAAGGTTACAGAGGTGGTAAACATCTTCTGGATGATATAAACTTGGCTTCTTTTTAGAAGTGTGGATAAACATGATGACCAGGTATTTCTAGGTTGCACAATCACAGAGGAGGGAGGGAATAGGCATTTATAGAGTGCCTGTTATGTGACAGGCACTGTGCTGAGTGATTTACAAATATGGACTCATTTGATCTTACAGACACATGGTACCAGTTTCTGTTCAATTTCCTCAGACCCAGGAGGTCAGTATCCTCAAGAAGTCACTCTCTTTTTTGGTCCAGAGTATCATCCCCGTGCTACTAGTAGAAATTCGTCTTCTTTCATATACCCAAACTGTCCTCTCTGATCACTTCCTTGCTGCTTCTTATCAGAGCACCTAGCTCCTCTTTGATCTTTTTGGTCTCTAACCCAAAGACATTCAATCTCTCTTGGCATGATAGGAAGGAAAGAATAGTTACCTGCTCCCATTGCTATATTGCTTAAACACTTCCCTCATGTGATTATGAAATACGATGTTAGGTTTTAAAGATGGAAGAGACTTTAACCCCCTTTACAAAGGAGGTACCTGAGGAGAGAGAGTAGGCATGGATGCAGAGGAAGAACTGAGTAGGGAGCATCAAGATGATGTTCAGCAGGGTCCTTGGAGTCAAGGCTGAGCCATGATTGGAATCCAGGTTCCCTGACTCCAGATTGAGTGTTTATTATGGTTCCTACTTTACAGATGCAGAAACTGAAGCTCAGAGCAATTAAGGTGTTTACTCCTTAGTTAAAGATGATAAACTGCAGAGTTTGGACTGGAACTGAGGGCCAGAATTGTACTTCCTAGCTAGATAGTTGGTGGTACAGTAGACAGAGGTGCTAGGTCTAGAGTCAGGAAGACCTGAGTTCAAATCCAGCCTCAGACACTGACTAGCCTTGTGATCCTGGGCAAATCACTTAATCTCTGTTCCTTAGTTTCCTCAATTGTAAAATAGGAATGCTATTAGCACCTACTTTCCAGGGTTGTGGGAACTGAATAAGATACTTGTAAAAAAACACTTGACATGGTACCTAGCACAGAGGAGGTGCTTTATAAATGCTTATTCCTCCCCTTCCCCTACTATATCATGCTATCTCTCAAATAATCATTCATTCAAGTATAGTTATAGGAGCCCATTTTCTACCTGTACACTCCCACCTCCTTGGTTTCCAGCTCCCTAATAGTGACACAAGTCCTTTGGTCTTCCTGCTAGCCTCAGCAGTAATCATATAAATAATAATTGGGGAAGAGGGGGAAGATCTTAGTTTTGGAACTGTGATTTCATCAGGATAGGGGATTCCTGGTGTGGAAACTCCCTCTACCCATGCAAAATCTATAACTGTTCTATAACATTTCAGAGAGATTCTGAGAGCTTATCTCACTAAGAGGGTTTAAGTGATTTAAGCTGTGGTTACATAGCTAGTGTCAAAGACCAAATATGAAACCTAACTCAAAGGTGGACTGTTAAAGCAAACTGCATCTAAACTTCCCTTTTTAAAAATAAAAAAAAAAATAATTAAAAAAAAATTTAAGCCTGTGATCTAATTGGTATAGGGAACTCCCTGGGAGGAAACGGTCTATCATTACAGATTAGCAACCGCTTTGCAACTTGTGTTGGACAATAAAAGGTTAAGTGATTTGCTAAGGATTATTTAGCATAGCAAGTCATTAAAAAAATGGGTGGCCACGATATATAGGTAGGGATGCTTCATCTGATAACTGTTATATTGAATCTCTGGGAGCTTGAAGTTCATTCAATGATTGACAGTTAAGTCAGTTGGATAGGATGTTCCCAGGGAGGCATGCGAAAGGCAGGAGGGGGCAGTTGAGAACCCTGAGCAGAAGTTCTGGGTCTGGTACCTGTCCTGAGGCGAGAGATCGGTGGATCCTGGTCTTGGAGGGAGAGGGTGCAAACATCTCTCTGCAAGCTCTTCCTGTCCTTGATATACCGTTATCAACCTGTATTTGACCATCACCTCGGTGTCTACTGTCCCTAGATATTAGGAGTTTCATCATCTAGCTATCTAGGTTTCCCAGGGCCCGGGAGGGATCCGGGAAGTGGGCAGGAGATGAAGAAGAGGGTAGAAAGGGTGGATATATCTCAACTGTTAAGGCTAAGATCTACAGAAGAAGAAGCTGAAGATTTCCCAGCAGTTTACCTACTCTAGTTTAGTCCTAGCCAGGCTGAACCAGAAGGAAGCTAACATTGTTCTTCATTTGCCTGCAGTTAGGGTTTCAATAGTAATAATTTTAATAGGGTCTCCAGTACCTCAGTCCTTTACCCTTATCCTTCCTATTAATATATAAAGTTTAAAGTACCTTCCTAAATCAGTTTCAAAACTTGTTTTGGGAAGGGAGACAACACAGTCAGAATATCGTCATTATCCTAGCTGAAGAGCCCAAATTAATATATCAATTAACCCCAGGTGGGTCCTGAAGGGATAAACCTTTTCAACCTGAAGGATCCTGCCTGGGCAACTGTTATAAAGGAGAAGGGTCATCTTATTCCTCTCTGTACATCATTTCTACTACCTCAAATAGATACAAGTGACCTCCTTTATTATAACATAACAGGTTTGGATCCAATCTTTGCTAATTGTTAACTGTGTGACCCTGAGCAAGTCACTCCCCCTTTCTGGGTCTTCTCCATATATAAAATGAGGGAGTTAAATTCAGTGGTCCCTAAGGTTCCTTCCAGTCTCAGATCCCATAATAGCTCCCATTTCCATATGACTTTGGAGCATGCAAAGTGTTTTCTCTATAATAATTTTGCTTAATAGGGCCACTTCATTTTATAGAGAAAGAAACTGAGGCCCAGACAGGGCAATGGTCTTACCTAAGAACACCTAGCTAGGAAGTTCCAGAACTAGGAATTGAACCTGGGTCTTCTGAGTTAAGGCACAAGTTCTTACTGCTTTGGCCAAAGGCCAAGTATGGGGTGCTGAGCTCTATGGTTACTAGGGGTATCAGATTCTACCTGCTAGGCAGAGCCTTAACTGGAGGGCCCTACTCTCCAGAAGCCTTTATTCACATAAAGCTCTTTTGCGACTTGCCCCCAACTTATCTTTACAGCCCTAGCTTACATTCCACTTCTCTTCTTCATCCTCTGTAGTTTCTCCAGACTGGTCTTCTGCTGGTTCCCTGAACATGGTACTTAATCTCTCTGAGCATTTGTGCAGGCTAGCCCCTTGTCTATAGCCCCTTGATTTTCATCTCTGGCTCTTAGAATCTCTTATTTCCTTCAAAGCTCAGCTTAGGGACCCTGTTTCCCCCATCTCACCCCCCAAAATCCCCAACATGAGACTTTTCCTCATCCTGCTAGCTGCCAGGGTCTCCTGCCCACTATATTCATGTATTTTGTTGTTCATTTTACAGTTGTGTCCAGCTCTTCATAACCATTTTTGTAGTTTTCTTGGCAGATATAATGGACTGGTTTGCCATTTCCTTCTCCAGCTCATTTGACAGATGAGGAAACTGAGAGCAACAGGGTTAAGTGATTTGCTCAGGGTTACATAGCTAGCGAGCGTGTCTGAGGCTAGATCTGAATTCGGTAAGATGAGCCTCCAGCTCCTGGAGTTGCCCCTGTAGGAAAGCCACCTAGCTGTCCTACCATGTATTTACTTTATTAACATTTTGTGCATATCCATACATAAACACATTGTTTTTTTTTTTGAAGGAAATGTAAGCTTCTTGAGGGCATTTTTATCTTTGAGTTTCTAGGACCTCATACAGATGGTATCTAGCCTGGCATGCAGATGGTGCTTAATAAATGCTTGTTGATTTGATTTCAAGGATCCTGCTGGAGGCAATCCTGATAACCGGCTCATTTATCTTTTTCTTTAATGTGGAGAAAGGAGATGGGGGAAGCCCCAGCAATATAGGAATCCTTCCAAGTCTCGCCTCACTTTGCCCCCTCAAGAGGTAGGTCACCATGTTCTAGAGGCAGCCAGGTGAATAGAAAAGGTAACCTGGAAACTCCCTCCACTGTACTTCCTCCAGGAATCCCTAGACTCTTGACATAAACTCTTGACTAAAATGGCAGGATTGCCTTTGGATAGGGCTGGGGTGGGAGATGGGTTGCTCTTTAGTCTGACTTTTCACTATTTTTGGTCTCACTCTTTAGGGGCCTTGGTATCATCTGGGGATCATCATCTGTAATTAAGTACGAGGCACAGGAACATAGAATGTTAGAGCTGGGAGGGACTTGAGAATGTAGCAAGTCAGAACTGGGATGTATCTTAGAGAGCATCTTGTCCCGGGATTTTTAACCCCAGGACCCAAGGTTGGATTTCAAGTCTGTGAACTTGGATGAGGGGGGAAACATTATCTTTATTTTTACTAATTTCTAACTGAAATTTAGCATTTCCTTCAGTTATGAATATAGGTAACAAAAAAGATTCTGAGAAGGGGTCCACAGACTTTACCAAAGGGGACCATGTCACAAACAAGGTTAAGAGCCCTTGGACTAGTTTAACCCTTTCATTTTATAGAGGAACAAAATGAGGTTTAAACAGGTTAAATTCTGTCCTCAGAGTCACGCAGTTAGTAAATGAAGCAGAGCAGAGACATGAATTTGGGTTTTTCTTGACTCCAAATGGAGGTCTGTCCTTCTGCCCCCAGCAGTTCCAGAGGAGAGGGCAGACTGAGCAGGACTAGGCTTAAATGGTCTGTAAACTTGCTGGTCTAGGCCAAATCTTTTTTCCTGTCTGTCCACAGAGACAATGGCCAAGTTTGCTATGAACCAGAACCTGCCAGGTGAGAGGAATTGGGGGAGGGATTTTTCCAAGGGGATAAAGTAGTTGGGCTGGTGAGAAGGGCAAAGAAATTCAGGCCATCCAGGTTTTTCCAGGAAGGAAAATTGGGAAGGTGGTGGTGCAGATATCCCCAGCAGGGAGTCCCTTTGCGTGAGATATGGGTGATCTTTGGGTTCCCCCTTCTCCTGGCCTTTGGATCTGTCCCTATGTTTGCTTCCCAAGTACTTGGGTCTAACCCTCTGGTCTCTAGCCCCTGACTATTGCTAGTTCTCAATCCTGTGTTTCTCCCCTCCAGACCTGGGTGGCCCCTTTCTATACAGGGACCAGGATGGTGGGGTTCGAAGTCCATATTCAGTGGAGACTCCTTATGGCTTCCAGTTGGACCTGGATTTTCTGAAGTATGTGGAGGATATTGAAAGTGGACAAGGTCTCCGAAGCAGAGCCCCACTGCCCACTCGACGACCCCGGGGACCCCGGCCTTCTGGTCCCCGAAGCCCCCGTAGCCCAGGACCTTGGACTTCCACAGAATCTTTGGCTAGTGAGGATGGACGGGGGACATCCCAGGGTCTGGGAGAGTCTGGGGGAGCCTTATCTTTGGCCCCAGCACCTCCCCTTAGCCTTGGCCTCCTACCACCACCATCACCACGAACAGCCTCAGGGAGAAACCTCAGAGTGGAGAAGACACTGCTGGAGACAAGTCGTAGGCTGGCACAGGAACAGGAGCAGGCACCTGTCGGCACCGGACTTGGTCCTGGTCTGGGCTGGAGGAGCCCACTGAGCTCTGGCAGAAGTAGCCCCGCCCCAGCTGCCAGCCCAGCCCAGCTACAGCATGTTCGGGAGCAGATGGCAGCCGCCTTACGGAGACTGCGAGAGCTGGAGGGCCAGGTGAAGTCACTCCCTGCTCTGCAGCAGCAGCTGCGTACCTTACGTGAGGAGAGGGCTCGTCTGCTACAGGCAGGGTACCAGCTAGGCCCTGAACCTGAGCCAGAACCAGAGCTAGACTCCCCAGCTCGGCCTGGGAAACTCGCTGAGTTACGACGGCTGACCGAAAGGCTAGCCTCATCAGAGAGGGGGATCAAGGCCCGAGCTCAGGCCCATGGGTCTTCTTGTGAGATAGGAACATTAGTGGTGCCTGAAACCCGGGAAGTGGGCACGTTAATGGCGCCTGAGATGCAGGACAAAGGTGTGTTGGCAGCTTCTGAGACCTGTGAGGCAGGCATACTGGTCATACCCAAGACTTGTGAAGAAGGCATGATGGCATTGCCCGAGACCCATGAGGCAGCCACATGGGTGACAGAAGAGCTATTAGGGGTGCCAGATGCAGCTGAACGGGAACTAGAGATGCTGAAGAGCAGTCTGGAACACCAGCGTGGGGTGAGTGCTTTCCTGCAGGAGCGACTCCAGGAACTGGAGGCTGTTCAAGTTCTGAAGGAAGAGGAGGCATTATCCTGGTCACGACGACAAGAGGCTGCCACCCAGACCCCCAGCCACCTGGGGCAGGGGACCATGGCTGAGAAGAGCACACAAGCTGAGCTGGGGCCCCTGGAACTGAGCCATGGAGAGGCTGCCCCTTCTGGGCAAGAGGTTCTCAGTGAAGTGCCAGCCCAACAGAGTAGGGTCATAGCCCAGGCTGGTGAGTTTGGCCTGCTCTTGCTTTCTACCGTATTCCTGTGGGCAGAGCTGAGTTCAACAATTAATCTTTGTCTCCAGGTACCCTCAGATCCATCATGAAGAAGCGAGATGGAGCAGCGGAGCCCAGCTCTGGCCCTAAAAGCCTACAGTTTGTGGGCATCCTCAATGGAGAGTGAGACTCTAGAACCCAATGCCCTCCTCCTAGGCTCTGGGTTCTCTCCTGGTCCCCAGTAAAGAGCCCTGGGTTTAAAGTCAGATGCCTGGATTCTAGCTCTAGTTCTACCACTCACTAGCTGTGTGACTTTGGGAAAGTCACTTCCCGTCTTTGGCAGTAACTTCCTCATCTAAAAAATAAGGGGGTTTGGTCTAGCTAATCTCAAAGGTCCCTTCAACTCTAAATCCTTTGATAGTGTTTAATTTTCCCTAGCTTAGCCAACTCTTTTCCTTGTTCTGGGCTATAGCTTCCTTCCATGATTCAAAAGTGGCTTTCTTGGATGGTAATAGTTTCCTCATCACTAGAGAATAGTTGACTATTGGTCAGGAAGGTTGGGCAGGGGGAGAGCCAGGCCAGGAACACATCATGTTCAACATATCTTGAGGTCATATTCAGCTTTGAGAGTTTGGGATTCTAGGATCCTGTTTGGTACTTGGAGCCTCGTTATTTTCAGTCCCAAAAGCTCCTCTTTGTCTTCCTCTATCCATAAGCCCTTCTCCCATCAGGTATGAGAGTTCTTCATCCAGTGAAGAGGAAGAAGCCAGTGATGGAGATAGTGACTCAGAGCCAGGGGACCCTGAGGGCTCCTCAGATGATAGCTCTGGCTCTGCTGGCCACTCTCCACCTCATTCCCCAGGGAGCAGCTCTTCTGGTGTCCAGAACCAGTCACAGGCTGCACATGATGCCCCTGACAACCAAGAGAAGTGAGTAGGACTGAAGAGAAGAGTAAGTCAGTTTTGTTCTGTCCCTGGGAGGGTCTCCATCCTATCCAGTCTTGCTCTGCTTCCTTTCTATACCTTTAGAAGTCTTCCCTGTTCCTTAGGGCCCCTTTTCTTGCTTCAGGTTTGAGCTGAGTTCCCGCCTGAAGGAAGCTTGTCTGGTGCTCCAGAAGCAGCTGAGCCAGCCCAGGGGCAGCCGGGACCGAGAGGGAGTAAGTTCTCAGACCCCCAGGACACTTACCATCAAGGCTGTATAAGCAGAGCCATGGGCAAAAATCTCCTGTCGCTCTCTAGTTTTCTTTGTCTTCACAGGCTTCCTGCACTTCACGTCTGGTACAGCAGGAATGGTTTCGTGTGTCCAGCCAAAAGCACTCCCGCCCTGGTCCTGTGGCAGCCCTCCTGGCTTCCCTGAATGCACACTCGCCAGCCTTGCTGGCCCATGTGGTCAACTTGGCAGATGGCAATGGCAACTCAGCCCTGCACTACAGTGTCTCTCATTCCAATTTTGACATTGTACGCCTGCTGCTGGATACTGGTCAGTGGGGCCTGGGGCCTGGATTGAGGCATGGAAAGCAGGGATGGGAGCTGGTCAGAGGGACTCAATAGGTGAAAGAGCTGGTCGATTGGCCCTGGAAGTCCAGCTCTAGCTGGAAGTCATAAGTTATTCCCACTGAATATGAACTTAGACCCTGGCCATCTTGGTTCCTGTGGGAAAAGGAGTCATTCAGATCTGAGGAAGATGCACAGGGTTCAGGACTAGAGACATTAGAATGAGGGCCAGAGATAGAAGTGGGAGATAGATAGATCTGGTCAGTGGGGCTGAGAGATGGGATTAACCACAACTGTCACAGCTCATTTTACGGGAGCTTCATTCTATCGACCAGTCATTCCTTCCCCTTCCCACTTTTATTTTAAACCTTTGCCTTCTGTCTTAGAATCAATACTGGGTATTGGCTCCAGGGCTGAAGAGTGGTAAGGACTAGGCAATAGGGGTGAAGTAACTTACTTGCCCAGGGTCACACAGCTAGGAAATGTCTGAGTCAGTCCCCTTTGAGTAGCCCATCATTTATGATGTGGAAGAGGCTTCTTGCCATTTAAAGTTCATGTCCTTGAGGATTTCAGGTATGAAATGGATACCCCAGAGTCTAGAGATGGGAGGGGCCATCCAGGTTGCCTAGACCAATTCCCAACCTCCCCAATGTACACAGATGGAAGAAAATAAGATCCAGAGAGTTAAGTGTCAGAGTTAGATTTACAAACCAGGTTTGTGAGATGCATTCCCAGTGCTAATTCTACTATATAATGTTATGTTCTTTCCACAGTTGTAGAACTTCAGAGCTAGGAGAGTCCTCAGAGGTCATCTGGTCCAACCCCTAATTTAATATTTTATAGATGGGAAAACTGGAAAAAGGGGGAGAAACACTTGGCCATGTTGTATAGTGAGCCAGAGCCAGATAGAATAGAAAAATTTGAGTTGGAGAGGGCCTCAGTAGGCATTTAATGCAACCTTTAATCAAAAGGAATTCCCTACTGTAACCTATAGAAGAGGTTATTTAGTCTCCTTTTAAGGGCTTCCAAAGAAAGTCAAAAGACCAAGACCTCTAAAGGCGACTCATCCCCTCTTTGTGCAATTCTGTTCCTTAGGAAGTTTTTCTTGACATCAGACCTAAATTTGTTTCTTTGTAACTTCCACCCATTGTTCCTGGTTTAGACTTTTGGGGCCAAACAGAACAAATCTAATCCCTTTTGTACACAATAGCTTTTCAGATACTTGAAGGCAGCTATCCTGGCCCCTTGAACCTTCTTTTCTTCTGACAGCTGAACCTCTTATGATGTGGACTTAAGGCCTTTCACCATCTTGATTATCCTCACGAGACTCTGGTTTTCCAGTGTTCTTAGATTGAAGTGCCCAGATTTGAACATGAGGCCTGAGATAGGATCAGGAGAATAGGACTTACCACCTGCCTATTACAAGAAGTCAGGTCCCTCAATGCAGGCCAAGACTGTGTTTACACTTTAGTTTGTCATTTCACACTTACTGATTCATACTGTATCTGTAGTACTCTATGCCAATCTTTTTAAAAACAGTCACTCTCTATCCATACCTCTCACCTTTTGCCCTTGTGAAGTTGATTTTTTTTTGTACAGAAGGTTAAGACTTCACATTTATCCTTAATGAATTCCATCTTATTAAGATTTAGCCCAATGTTTTAGAATCTCAGAAGTCTTTTGGATCCTGACTGTCATCCATTGTGTGAATTAGCTTCTCAGCTTTGTGTCATTTGCACATTTGATAAGCATGCTATCTATGTCTTTAGACTTTCCAGCTCTAAAACTCTGATCCCAAATAGCTGATCCAGGATTAAAACCCAGTTCCTCTGACCACATTTACTGCACATTGTCTCCAGTGTGTCTCCAGCTGCCTTAAGCTTACCAAGTTTAACCTAGAGTCACATCAAGCTCTTGACTATTTCTGCAGCTCAGATGACCTCAGTCATCATCTAGTACAACCTCTTCATTTTACTGGTTGGGTGACTTGGGGCAGATTCTTCCCTTCTCTATGGCTTATTTCCCCTGTCTTCCCTGCCTGGAAGGTAGAATCAATAGTACCTAGAAACTGATTGAATATTGGGTGGAAGGAAGAGTCTGAGCTCAGTAAGTACCAAACCTAGGTAATAGAGGATGATGGAACAATCAACAGAATTACCAAATTTTGGAGGGTAACACTATCTTGGTCTCCACTGAGAGAAGCTTCAAACTTAGATATGCTCTAAGCCAATATGGTCATTACCTGCACAGGCTCACACCCTGTCTATACTATTCTTCTTCATTATGGTCCCATTTTGCTTGCTAACACTATTTTGAATTTCAATTCCCTGTCATTAAAATGAAGGAGTTGAATTAGATGATCTAAAGTTCCTTCCCTTATCTGTCTAGAAAAATCTAGGCATTGTGACTTAGGCAGCTTCCACCCTTCCCAAAAGGTATATTAGTTAATATTTACAATTCAAGGTTTGCAAGTACTTTCGTTTGTTCCTCTTATTAGTCCTCTGGAAGTAGATGCTGTTATTATTCCTATTTCACTGATGATGAAACAGGCTAAAGTTAAATTACTTGCCCAGTCACACAGCTAATAATTGTCAGAGGCAGGATTCAAATTCAGGTTTTTCTGACTCATCTACTATGCTACCTAAGCTGCTTGCTTCTTTAATCCCATAACGTTCAGTTGTTTCAATTGTGTCTAGGCTCTTTGTGACTCTATTTGTAGGTTTTCTTGGCAAATATACTAGAGTGGTTTGCCATTTCCTTCTTCAGCTCATTTTACATGCATATGAGGAACTGAGGCAAACAAGGTTAAGTAATTTGCCCAGGGTCATACAGCTAGTATATGAAGTCAGATGTAAACTCAGAAGATAAATCTTGACTTCTGGGCCTTCTTCCACTATGCCCCCTAGCTACCCATAAAAAATACCCCTTAAAATTATAAATTTATGTTTTTTGCATCTCTTCACAATAACAATGCCTTATTAACAATTATAACTCATAAGAACCTGTTTATCATTCACTTTTTTGTGAGCACAGATTTTTGACAAGGGGAGAGGTGGGCATGGTTAGAGCATATGACTTTTTGAGAGCATGTGCTGTGTCCTCCCCCCTCCCCCCCCAGTGCTGGGTGTGCCTGCCCTACCCTTACCCGACATGGAGGAAGGGGAAAGTGCTCCCATTTGGGGTGGGTGAAGTGAAGAATGTCCTCAGCAAGTATAGAGATGGGGAGGGGAGTGACCTGAGTGTTCTGCTCCCTGACAGTTCTGTGAGCTGCCTACCTTACCCCAGACACAGAAGGAAGTGCTCCCATTGGGCTGCTGGGCAGATGGATGGGTAATGTGAAAAAATGTCATCAGGCCTGGTGGAGAGGGGGAAGGAAGCAGTTCTGCCCAAGTCCCTCTGCCTTTCTAGTAATGAATTCTGTGGGGGGGATTGTGATTGGGAGGAGGGGGGGGGAGGTAGTGCACGTACCTACAGAGTACTCTGTATGCCATCTTTGGCACACATGCCATAGGTTTGCCACCATTGGTATAGGAAGATTAAAGAATTTAGCTTGAATTCATGACTGCTTTGAAGAGCTCTAATCTTACTCCTTCAATCTTCTTTCCCTTCTGTCTGCCTTTTCACAATCACAACCCCACTTTACCAGATTCCACTCCACAGCACTCTAGTTTCTGGTCATGTGTTCACTGAGGACCAAGCGCAGGCTGGATGACTACTTCTGTTGAAAATGTTTATTTTTATTATGCAAAACACAGTTCCATATTGATCACTGCTGTAAGACCACACTCATGCAAAACCAAAACCGCTAAATAAAACTGCAAATACACTAATGTGAAAGACAGCATGTTTTGATCTGCATCCATAGCATTCCCTGTTAGGAATATTCTAAAGAGGATTGATGCTTTGAAAGAGATTAGCCTAAGACTTGATAAGTGTTTTTCATAAATGGAGAAAGGGTCAGGTGCCCTTCAGTGCACCTTGGACTAGAAGCAAGGGCAAATAGACTAGGCTGAAACTTGGTGAAGAGGAAGAGGCATAGAGAAGATGTTTGAATTATACAAATCTGAACCTCTTGAGATACTATTGAGTATTCCAACCACACCATTTTATTGGTAGGGAGAATGAGATTCATGAGGCAACAGCAGAGCTTCATGTATCCTTAACTTCTAGGCCAGTGTTTATTTTAAAGGAGATTAACTGAGATTAATAAAGTTGGCTTGCCTGATGCACAAATTTGAGATGTGAAGACAAGAGCTAGGGTATTACTCCCACTTTGTCCTTTCTCCCTTGCAGGGGTGTGTGAGGTGGATCATCAGAACAGAGCAGGGTACACAGCCCTCATGCTGGCTGCTCTGGCCTCTGTAGATGGAGATGATGACATGGATGTAATAAGGAGGCTCTTCAGTTTAGGAAATGTCAATGCCAAAGCCAGCCAGGTGAGCCCTCTTCCCTACTCCCAGGGGAGCCCATAATCCCAATACCCAAGTTCATCTTGGCCTGATCTGAACCTAACAGTACATATCCTGATTGGAGGACTATCCCTGGCCCTGGTCTGGTCCCTTCCCCCCAGTGATAGATGCTCCCATTATACTCTTAGCCCTGGCTTTATATCCTTGGTTTTTCCAGGCAGGGCAGACAGCCTTGATGCTGGCAGTGAGCCATGGTCGGCAGGACATGGTAGCTGCCTTGCTAGCCTGTGGAGCTGATGTGAACCTGCAAGATGAGGAGGGCTCCACGGCTCTGATGTGTGCTAGTGAACATGGACGAGTGGAAATGGTGAAGCTCCTCCTGGCTGAGCCAACCTGTGACCAGGCTGTCTTGGACAATGTGAGGCTGGGGCCTATAGGGGTGGGTGGGTGGCAGCAGAGAAGACAAGGAATGAGTTCAGAACACCATCTTCTAATTTGCCCAGAATTCCAGCTCCACTTGGCCTTTTTCTTTCTTCCTGGGATCACTGTGGGCCCCAATATATCACCTCTTTCCTCCCTGAGATTACTGTGAGTCTAGACCGTGCTCTCAAGAGCTGCCAGGATAGGTCTCATCCCTCAGGTTAGGTTGTAGTGATTCTCCTTCTCCTCAATAAAGGAAGGCACCAGTGCCCTGGCTATAGCCCTGGAAGCTGGACAGGAAGAAGTTGCTGCCCTGCTGCACGCACATTTAAGCTCAGCTAAATCAGGACCTTTGGTAAGCCACCTTCTCAAGAACTACAAAGATTCTGCCAGTACCCATTAGCAAGACTAGGCAGAGTGACTATTAAGTGCTTTGGAACTTTTATTTGCCTGCAAGTAGGGGGCATACTGAAATGGGAAAACTTGTCAGGTGAACTAATAGAGAATGCTCTAATTGTCTAGGAAAGAGGTGACACAGGCTTTAAAATTGTTTTGGTAACAGAGATAAGTGTCCAAGTCAGGCATTTCAAAGAAATGCTAGGACTTGGTGACTTGCTATATTTGGGGAAATGTGAATATAGGAAGTCAAAACCAACCAGCTTTTCTAGCCTTAGCCACTTGCATGGTGTTTATTAACTATTTGAGGGTTATTTGGTAGAGGGAACAGTTGGACATCCAGATGGTGTTGAATATACACTTGCAAAAATACAGACTTAAGAAAGTCAGAGCTGGAAATAGAGGGGAAGCTACTTCAGCTGAAAATCTATTCTAGCATCATATAGAGGCACTTAATGCCTCTTGAAAATGGGCAGAAATAACTTATTTTATATGTTAATTTTTCTGTAAGGGGTAGAGAAAGTCTGATTGTAAAAAAAAGAGAGACAAGCATAGTTGTAGGCAAAGGAGAAGCAGCCTGAGGAGATTGAAGTTAAGAGATCAAATCTAGAATGAGGATAGGAGCAAAAAAAACAAAACAAAACACTCTGTGGAGGCAAGACTAGGCAGAGTTACTATTAAGTGCTTTGGAACTCCCCCATCTCTTTCAACTCATAACTATATCCCTATCTTCCAGACACCACCAGCTTCTCCAGATTCTGAAAGCAGCAATACAGATGACAAGTGTGAAAACAAGGATGTTGGGCCTATGTGATTGGTCATATCTCTCTTGTCTCATCCCAGCTAAACATAACTTGATGTTCTGTTCCTTTTTCACTAACCTATCTGATGGAGAATAGCCTGGACCCATACAAGTTCCCAATTTTTGAGAGTCCCATAAAGTACCTTTAGGGCCTTTTAGAAACTGGGAAAGCAATTACAACTGAACTCCAAGGTTCTCAGAACTAGGGATTTGATCAGAAGATGAAATTAATTAGCTCAGCCCAGCAATAACTTTGCTTTCTGTAGCTAAAAGCTTATAACAGGCCAACAGATCTACAGGAAGAATCTGAAGAATTATTACCAACACTTCTCATTCTGTGAACAGCTAGTTATTACCCCGAAAGGGCTCCATCTATCCACCATGCCATTCTTAGTTCCTGTTCAATACCATCAAAGCTCTTCAGTCACTACTCAGACCAAGAGGAAAAAGGATAATAGATGGCACACCAGTTTGGGGTCCAGTGACTTGTACCTGTGTGACTTGCTGCAAGGCCAGGCTTCCATTTTTAAAAAAGTACCTTCTCTATATAAGGTCTCCTGCTTTTGATCTTGCAAAGTACAATAAGTTGGCTCTGTGGTCTTGGTCCTCACCCCAGCCCAAGGTCCTAAATAGCCTGGCTTCAGTCCTGTTCTGAGGTCAGAGATTCCCAATTCAATCTGGGGAAATGACACTTTCCAATAAAAATACAACAATCAGGTTATGCTTTCTGAATTCTGTTTATGGGAGTGGAGAGGCTATATAAAGAGTATTTGACCCCATACTAGCTTACATCTCAAATGGCTCTTTCCAAAGTTCCATCTTCTCCTTGCTGTGTTTTCAAGATACCAAGTACCTCAGGTAATGAAAAATACCCAAGTCTACCTGGATCATCCCACCTTTAGAAGGTCACACTACTCAGTAGCTTAGACAAAACTCTTTATTTTACACATCCCTTAAGCAGTCTTTCCAAACCAGGACCAGCAGCCTAGGACCTCCACCTGAAAATAAAGTCAGTGTAAGGTACTAGGACTTTTTGTTCACAGTATTTACCACTGTTACCCAACCCACCATTAGTCTCTCTACTTGTGTAAAGCCCTCCTGCAATCTGGTCTAAAACAGCCTGTTTCGTGAGCCCCATGACCATCTCCCCTTGGTACCATTTAAGTTATCTGGTCTTGTCCTCCCCTAGCATGAACCTACAGCCTTCCTTTTTCTATGGGATTCAGTTTTCTTTACTGCAGTTTGAGGGAAGTGAGAGCTGAGGCTGCAGATTCAAAGGCAGTTGTGAAAACCAACAGACTCGACCAGTCCTGTTCCTCAAGACAATTCTTAAGACAAGATTCCCTCTCAGAATCTCAGTACCTTACTGTCAAAGAAGGGGGCTGGGCTCTGTGAGATTCATATTGCAGAGAAGGGTTCAAGCGGGCCCTATGGAATTCTGTGCTGTAGCCAGAACCCCTCTCTGCAATATGAATCTCACAGCTCTAAGGCCCCTTAGTGGAGGTGTGATATGATAGATAGGATTGGGAAGAAATGGGGTTCCAACTCCAGCTCAGTCCCTCGCTAGTTGGATGATCCTGGCTAGTAATCATTTCACCTCTTCTCATTCAGAAGAGGAGGAAATCGGGTTCGAATAATAAAACCCGTTCTCCCTTCCCCAGCCCTAGGGGCGGTTCCGCAGGCACTCACCGGCTGGTCTCAGCGCAGCCTCCGGGCCTCGCGTTCTGACTCCAGCAGGGTGAGCACGTCCCCTTCCCGCACCGGGCCCTTCACGTTGCGGATGATGGACCGGCTGGTGTCGTCCATGAACTCCACGCGAACCTGCACAGGAGGCGGACAGGCCTCAGGGACGCCCGTGTGGGTCCGTGAAAGAGGGGAGAGAACCAGGCAGGGGGAAAGAAGGAAGCGTACGCCCAGGGCGGGGGCGCGCTGGGCGAGTGTGTACTTACCTGGGTGCACTGGCCCTGAGAACCGGTCCTGCCCAGCACCTTGGTGACCTGGAGACGAAAAGCGTAAAGTGTAAGGTTGGGGCCGGCGGCCCGTTCCCTCTTTCTTTCCCTCCCCAGATCCTACAGCGGTTCGGGTTCCCAGCCCCTTGCTGGAGGCGGGCAGCAGAGCCTTGTCCTTAATTTTGCCACTCCGAATCCCCAGTCCCGGCCCTTGTTCCTCACCCTAGCCAACTTGATGGGCTGCACGCGGCCTGTGTCCATGATGGCGGCACGAACAGTAAGAGAGAGAAGGACGAGAGAGAGTCACGTGGTCCCGGACGCTCCTTTATGGGATTCCTCAAGTCCCGCCTCTAACGCTCGCGAGATTTCGGCTCTCGCGTCCCCGCCCCTTCCTTCTTTCCCAACAGCGTTTGCGGCTGCAGTTGCTGCCCTTCATCTCAGAAACAAGATGGCATCTGCTACTGGCTTCATTCAGTGGCTCCGGAACTCGGCCTCCGGGGTGCGGCGACGACCGTAGGGATTAGGGCACAATCTGATGATTTGAGGGACGGAGAACTGACTGACCGACATCCCCGCCTTCCCTCCTGTGTCGCCCCCCCATCTCGAGCCTTACCTTGACCTGCATGTCCTAATGCCCTCTCCTTGTCCCTCCATCCCATCTTCACCAGTGACCCAAGCCCTAATCTTCGCCCCTCCCTCCCTCCTTTAACCCCTTCCCCTGTTCCTCTGTTCCTGTCACTGCCTCTGTCACCTCTCCCAGTCCATTTCCCGCAACCTGGGATCTTTGTTTCTGTCCTCTTCTTCAGCACCCCAACTTCTATCCCTAACTCCTTGTCTCTCCTTCCTCTGACCCCGTGGCCTGTACCCTTGCCTCTTTGCTCTTTGTCTCTGACCCCTCTGCCCATTCCTCACCCCTAATTCTGTACCTCTGTTATCCTTTGGTCCCTTGGTACTGTTGCCATCTCCGATCTTATATTCCTCCCTCTCTGCCCCTCCTCACCTTTGATTCTGTTCTTACCTCAAACAATGTCCTCCAGTTCTCTTCTGGCACCCTCTTTTCCTCCTCTCCAGCGACTCCATCCCTGTTCTAGGCTCCTGGGTCTCTTTAACCATTGTTTCTGCCCTCCGAATCCTCCCTGCTCATTCCTCCCTGAGCCTTTTCCCTCAGCTTTACCACAGGTCCTGACTCTGCTCCTGTAGAGCTTTTGCCCTTTCTCTCAGCTGTAACCCCTTCTCTTTTTCTCTAGGGTACCACCTCATCCCAATCAATCTCTCTCTCTCTCTCTCTCTCTCTCTCTCTCTCTCTCTCTCTCTCTCTCACCAGTCATTTTAGAATCAATACTAAGTATTGATTCCAAGGCAGAAGATTAGTAAGGGGTAGACAATTGGGTTTAAGTGACGCCTAGGGTCAAACAGCTAGGAAGTGTCTGAGGTCATATTTGAACCCAGGACCTCCCATCTCTAGACCTGGCTCTCTATCCACCTAGTTACTCCTCAATTTCTACTTTCTAATCTATGATGCTTCTTGAGATACTTCATCTCTTTCTCCAATGTGTACCTCCATTCCCATTATCTCTTTCTGCCCTGTGATATACTCTCGACCAAATCTCCAGGGCACAACCCATGCCATGTGTTCCCTGCTCTTTTCTCTCTCTTGTAGTCTCTACTGTTTTCTCAACATTTTCTCTTTTTCACAGCATAATCTCCAAGCTAAGCTGCAGCTGCGTTATCAGGAGATAGCTAAAAGGTGAGCAGGTTTACCATTCTTTTTCATTTCCCATCTTGTTTGTCTGGCTTTGGGGTCAAAGAACCAGACAGGAGAGGAAAAGTAGTCAAGAGAAAAGTGGGAGGAAAGAAGGGAGAACAAAGAATAAAGAGAAAATAATGATTCCGTATTTTTTCCATATTACTATTTGCTGTGTGCTTTTGTCTTATTTTATCCAGACAGCTCTGTGAAGAAGATAGGACAGGGATATTATCCCCATTTTTTTTTAAACCCATACCTTCTGTCTTAGAATCAGGAAGACTTGAATTCTCATTTGGCCTTATCAATTGTATGCTGCTGGGCAATTCACTTAACCTTTAACTAATTTTAAATTATTTTTCCCATGGTTATGTGATTCATGTTTTCTCACTCTTCCCTCTTGGGGTTGACAAGCAGTTCTGCTGGGTTATACATGTGTTATCACTTGATAGCTATTTCCATATTATTCATTTTTGTAATAAAGTAATCTTTTAAAATCAAAACTCCGATTCATGTATCCAAATAAACAAGTGATAAATCATATCTTTTTCTTCTGTGTTTCTATTCCCACAGTTCTTTCTCTTGATATGGATAGTGTTCTTATAAGTCCCTTGGAATTGTCCTGGATCATTGCATTGCTGCTAGTAGCAAAGTTGATTATATTTGATTGCCCCACAGTATTTCAGTTTCTGTGTACAGTGTTCTCCTGGTTCTGCTCATTTCATTCTGCATCAGTTCATGGAGGTCTTTCTAGTTCATATAGAAATCAAGCAATTCATCATTCCTTAAAGCACAATAGTCTTCCATCACCATCATATACCACAAATTTGTTCAGCCATTTCCTCATTTGAGGTTGACTCAGTCTTTTCATCTGTATCATGGGGATACAGTACCTATCAATCAGGGTGATTGTGAAGGTAAAATGAGATAACACTAGATGCCTTACCATAGTGCCTAGCATATGGTAGATGCTTAATAAATGCTTATTAAAATTTAAAGTGTAGAGGCATAGGATTGACCTTGACAGATAAACATGAGAGCTATTGCTAACACACAGTATTATATAATAATTAAGTGTCTTATTTTCTTTAGAACTCAGCCACCTCCTAAGTTGCCAGTGGGCCCTAGCCATAAGCTTTCAAACAATTACTATTATACTCGAGATGGACGTCGGGAATCCTCTCCTCCTTCAATCATAATGTCTACTGTGAAAGTTTTGGAGTCTGGTCTTCCTGAGAAGAGGTAAGTCTTTTCTGAAGGAGACTCAGGGTTCATTTAGAACTACTTGACCTGGTCCAGGTCCATCTCTACTTGGTTTATATTTACACATTGCTTTAAGATTTGCAAGCACTTTATAGACTATGACCTCATTTGATTCTCACAACTTTGTGAAGGAGGTGCTATTGTCCTCATTTCCTTGATGGAGACATTATTGAGGCTTATTAAGGTTGAGGTGTCCTAGATTTACTCAGAGGCCAGGCAATGAGGGGAGGCGATTCTAGCCAATATGCTGTACTACCTTCTCAAACCTCAGACTTAATGTGTTTGAACTTGAATTTGCTAATTCCTCTGCTTGATTTTAAGACTTTTCATAGTATAACCCCAACTGCTCTCAGACCTTAGTTTTCTTCCAAGTAGGCCAGATTTTTCATCCTCACTTTTGTTCATGCTATTGTTTACCAGTGTCATACCATAAAAATATTAATTGAAGGAACTGTGATATTTAGCTTGGAGAAAAGAAGACTTAGTGGGGCTTAGCAATTTCAAAAGCTGTAAAGCATGCAGCTCTTCCTGCTTGGCCCCACAGGAAAAACTAAGGACATTGGGTAGAAGTCTGCCAAGACACAGATTCAAACTTGATGCCAGGAAAAATTTCTGAACTGTTAAAGCCATCCCCAAATTGAATCAACTGCTTTGGGAAACAGGGCCTTCAAGCAGGGGGCAGCTGGGTGGCTCAGTGGATGGAGAGCCAGGCCCAGAGATGGAAGGTCCTAGGTTCAAATCTGACCTTACACACTTCCTAGCTGTGTGACCCTGGGCAAGTCACTTAACACCTCCCCCCCCCCCCCCCCCCATTGCCTAGCCCTTACCACTCTTCTGCCTTGGAACCAATACATAGTATTAGTTCTAAGATGAAGGTAGGATTAAAAAAAAAAGTCATCAAGCAGAAGTGGTGTTGGCCTATAAGATCTCTGAGGTCCTTTCTAATTTGGAGATTCTGGAGTAATCATACTAACTTGAATTTCATAGAGCACCTCATAGTTTTCAAAGTCCTTTTACCTCTAACTTGATCCTATAATAGCTATCTGATTACTTACTAGTTTCTAAGATCTCTGAGGACAAGGACTCCGTCTCTTCTAGATTTTAGATCTCTCTTAGCATTGATTAGTTTTAATCAAAGAGGAGGATTGTAGTAAAAATATGTTGACTTAAATTGAATTTAATGATTGTACTTCCTGTTCTAGAGTTGGAAGTCTCAAAAGCTGCTTGTCTCATGATGCAAATATGCTCTCTTTTTGTGTTCTGGGCTTTTAAAAAAATCTTATAAATCAGGCATTTAAAAAAAACCTATCTTCTTTCTCTAGCTCAAACTTGGCTATGACAGCTTCTGAGAAAAAGCCAGCAATACCAGGACCCTCCATGAAAAAGTGGGAATTGTCAAAGGATGAACCATATTTGTGAGATGGACATGGAAAGATGGACATAAAGACGCTGAGAGATTGTGTTTTTAGGTGACTGACTTGAAGGTATCATCAGCTCAGCTGCAAAGCTATCATGGAGAATCATTCAGAGAAGATTATATTTTATCTTGGGTTAGTGGTGGGGTGAAAAACATGTCCTAATACATGATAAATATACTGAGCTTCAGCAATGTTTGTATTTTTATTTTTTTAGTTTGAATTGCTTGAATTCAAGGTAAAGTTGACCCTGTTAACTATTCTCTGGGAACAATCATCTCTGAAATGTATGGATCTTAGAATAGGACTGCTAAGCATTACAGTGATTAGAATGTGAAACTTGGAAAACCTATGTTGAATTCTGGCCTCAAAAGCTCCTAGTCATGTGATCTAAGGAAAGTCATTCAACCTCTCAGCCTCAGTTTTCTCAACTGTATAATAAGGAAAATAATAGCACCTACCTCCAGGGTTGTTGTGAAGATCAAATGAGATAATAGTTATAAAATAATTTGCAAACCTTAAAGCTTGATATCAATGTTGGCTGTTATTATGTCAGAGCTAGGAGTCTAGAAGAGACCATCCATTTGAAATGAGATTTTTTTTTACAGATGGAAGAAACTGAGATCCAGACAAAAGGAACAGAGTTGTCCGAGTTTCTCTGATTTTGAAGTGAGGACTGGAGCCTAGGTTTCTAGAGTTCTTTTCACCACATCCCATTGCTGGATTTTAATGAATCAGTGGTGAACATGTAAGAAAATCTTCCTCCTTGTCACCAGAGAATATTTCTCTTAGGCTTGGAAAACACTATACATATACTCATTCTGATTAGATCCTCACCACACTCCAGTTAAATGGGTAAAGCTGAGGTGATGATTATTTTACCCATGAGGAAGAAGATAGACTCAAAGCAAAGTCAGGCGATTTGCTTGAAAGCCATTATTAGTATATAAGTGGTAGAACTGGCTATGGAACCCAGACTTCTGGACCCTAAATCAGGGCTTAGGAACTAACTTCTGATGCTTTCAAAACCAGATACAAATGGCTTTTTAAAAAACCCTTATCTTCTGCCTTAGAACTGATACAAGTAGCTTTCTGATGTAAGTATCTGTTTTAAGGCAGAAGAGTGGTAAGGGCTAGTCATTTGGGGTTAAGTGACTTTTTAGGGTCACACAGCTAGAAAGTGTCAGGCCAAATTTGAACCCAGGATCTCCCATATCCAGGCCTTTCTCCACTGAGCCACCTAGCTGCCCCATGAATGACTTTTTGATGCATACATCATTTCTTTAATCCCTCCTCTCCTATTTAGGTAGGGAGAAGAGAGGTAATTTGCAAAACATTATTTATGGGTTAGTAGGTAGGGCACTGCCCCTTCATGTCCAGAAGAGCTGGGTTCCAGTCCTGTCTCACATACACTAGCACTGTGATTCTGGGCAAATCACATAACCTCGTAGGGCCCCAGGAAATTTGCAGAATATCAGTAAATTGGCATTTGTAGAGAGAATTCCTCTGCCGGTAACATGACAAATATAGACTAAAAAATAAATACATTTTAATGAATATTTGTGAGTTGAGTTGCCAAGCTGGAGCATATTTGGATGTAAGGCGGGATTTGTGGGAATTAAAAAATCCCACAAGATACAAGGGTCACTTGAAGGTCCTGCACTATTTTACCTAAAAAGATTACTTATGATAATATGTAAGTTGTGATAGAAAAGAGGGAGCAGATTTACTCCTTGGTCTCAGAGAACACTACTAAGAATGTTGGAAAGCTATGCAGTAGCAGAAAGCAACTCATTATGAAGAGTTATTCAGAAATTAGAATAAGTTGGCTTATAAAGTAGAGAGTTCACTATATAGAGATTGTCAAGTAGCGCCTGGGATGGCCATTTGTTAGAGCTGTTGTTTTTAGATGAAAGAGTCCTGCCTTAGGTAGAGCCTGAACTGGATAAGTGGTACTCAAACCTTTTTGAATACGTGGACCCTTTTTTAGTGTAAAAATTCTGGAGACACATAGTAACTGCACAGTTAGAAACTATACTGTTCGTGTTCGTTGACTAAGTATCTGGTATGTGTATGGCAATGTGGCAGGTGCTGGAGGAACAAAGACAAAAGGAAATCAGTGCCTCCCCTCAAGAAGTGGACCTGTGTTAGGGGAAACAACAAAGTAATTTTGGTAAGGAGAGAATATAAATAACTTGTGTGTGTTGGGGTGGAAGGGTTAAGAAAGGTGGAGGTGTCTTTGAGTTGGCCTTTGATGGAAACATAAGATTCTGAGAAGGGGATAAGCCAGCAAATACATTCCAGGCAATGATATCATCCTATTATGAATGTAGGGAGACAGGAGATAGAATGCTGATGTTTAGGAAACAACTATTAGGCCAGTTTGGTTGGATTCTGAGAGTATATAGACAAAAAGGAAAAAACATTGCCTGCCCTCATGGAATTTACCTGTTCCATTGGAAGTGGAGACGGTGGGGGAACAAGATAACCCATAGTGTGTCAAAGTGCAAAGATGCAGAGGCACAAAGTAGAAATTTAATGTTTATTGATTGGTTGAAAGTTTGAATGCAGATTGAATAGGCTTTAAATGCCAGGATTAGAAGTTTGTATTTTATTCAAAGACAATTGGGAGCCCCTAAAGATTTTTGAGTAGGTGGGAGAGACCAGTTTAGTCCTCAGAAGATAGTTCATTTACTGGGCTCATATTGGATGACTTTCCAACTTGTATAGACTTGTCAAAGTTCTCCCTCTAGTACCTTTAAGGATAAGAGCTAGCATTCATGTAGCCTTTAAGGCTTGAAAAATGCATTATAAGTGTCTCACTTTATTTTCCAAACAACCCTGAGAGATAGGGGTTATTATTGCCCCCACCTTACAGTTGAGGAAACTGGGGCAAATAGGTTAAATGTCTTGCCCAGGATCACATAGCCAGTAAGTGGCTGAGACAGCAATTGACCTTTTTGACTACAGGTCCAGTGATCTTTCCATAGGCTCTCAGCTTCCTTAATCCCCAATTCACTAAAGTTCTCTATTGCCTCACTGTAATAATAGTAGCAAGTATCTAGATGACATTTTAAGGTTTACAAAAAGCCATACATACATTGACTTATTTGTTATTCATAAGGTAAAGACTGTATACTCAGGATGGAGAAACTGCCACTCAGTAAGTTATAGCCCAGGATCACCACTATTAAGTATAAAGAGGCAAAATTCTCACTGCGGTCTTCTGATTCCAAGGTCGAGTGGGGAGAGGGGGTAATGCTAACAGCTTATCCTTATATGATGTTAAGGTCTTAACTCCGCTAGGGACACCCCCACCCCCAAAGATGAGGCTCGGAGGGGGATTGCTTGGCCCAGTGCTCAGGGCAGGACCCATTCAAGCCTCTCCATTACTCATCTCTAGCTCTTTGGATGCCTTTGGCACAGGTATTTCCTGGGTGCAATGGAGTTATGAATCCTCCAGCCTAGCTTTGTTGGCCTCCACAAAGCCTCAGGGCTTTGATTTTTCGCCAGAGAAAAGAGCAAATGCACCCGCCCTCAAAGGCGTTTATGGGTGTGTTGGGAGGCGTGGATCCCAGCGAAGCTTCCAGGGGAACTAGCACAAGGGTCGCCCAGTAGCTGTGAACATATGCGAATCATGAATAAGGTTTTGGGAGTGGGGGTGGTGGTGGTGGTAGTGGTGGTAAATGTTGCTGGGACTGCACATGCGCTCTCCATCCCACTCAACCCGAAAGAGCGCGCCCAGGAGCGCGTGCGCGTGTCCCTGACTGGGGCGGAGAGAGGAGGACGCACTGAGGTCGGCCAGTCTGTCTGTAGTAGGGCATGGCGGGTGTGCTGCTGCGGCTGTTGCCCCTGCTTATGGCGGGGCTGGAGCGAGCTCTAGCTCTCAGCCTGCCTCCGGCTCCGGTGCAGCCTCTGACCTTAGCCCGCCGAGAAGGTGAGTTCTTTTGGAGAGCCCTTTCCCCTTCTAATCTTGCTTCTAGTTGGGCCGTTCTTTCATCTTCCGCTAGGCCCCGCCCCCACGCCCACCCTCCATTGGTCTTTCCATCCGTCAGTCAAGGTCACTCCCCCAGCTTCTCCACATGGCTTGGGTCGTTGTGCTGCTCCCCTGAGGGGCACAGACTGGGAGGAGCCCGAGGGGGAGGGGCGAAAATGGGGGTCGTGGCGTGAGCTGGGCTCTTGGTAGTGAAGACCCTTGTGATCACAGGCCAACCGGCCCTTGACGCCCTGCACTGATGGGAAAGGCCTTACTGAATAGCCCCTTATGGTAACCTGGTTCAAATACTCCATTGTACTCTCTGGGAAAAGTGGTGCAGAGAGGTGAAGGATTCGAGGTGGGTCACCCAGCTGGTCATTAATGACCCTCTCTCCTCTGAGGGGCTCAGGCAGCTCCCTCGGCCTCACCCTGGTATCTTTTCTACTACAGCCCCAGCCTAGGAACCTCAGTTTCCTCATCCACTCAGGAGTCCTCCCCACTCAGCTTTGATAATCCTGGCTGTTAGGTGGTTCTACTTTATTCAGAGCTTTGGTTTCAGTCTGGGGTCACATTCTCGGAAGCCTAGCAGGGTGCTTCTGTTTGTCCATTCTCTCCCTGTCCCTTTGTTCATTGTGTCTCATGTCTTGCCAGCACCTTGATGTCAGCTGGGCCTTCCTCTTTACATCCTCCTTTTCATCTTTTTTTTTTTTTAAACCCTTGTACTTCTTTGCATTGTCTCATAGGTGGAAGAGTGGTAAGGGTGGGCAATGGGGGTCAAGTGACTTGCCCAGGGTCACACAGCTGGGAAGTAGCTGAGGCCGGGTTTGAACCTAGGACCTCCTGTCTCTAGGCCTGACTCTCACTCCACTGAGCTACCCAGCTGCCCCCCTCCTCTTCATCTTAACAGTTACCAAGTGCCTACGTGTGAGAGTCCAAGGGCATATAACATTTTAAAGGTGATTTTCAAGTAACTATTTGGAGATTTAATGCCGTTTCCCCAATTGCATCTTACTAGAGATGTTTAAAGTTTAGCTTTTTTCATGACTCCAAACTTTTTTTTTTAATAATGACTCCAAACTTTGTTCTTAGTGACCATTTCTTTTGAGGGCCCTGAATTATAAATATATATAGTTATATTGCTTGGAAAAAAAAAAGGGAACATGACAGCCCCTGCCTTCATATGCTCATATTCTGCATGTACACAGACAAATAAATACTAGAGAGTTTGAAAATCACTGGAAAAATCCAGAATGGTTTCTCTGGGGAAAAATGGCAGCTCACCTCAGCCTTGAAGAAAACCAGAGGCTTCAAAAAAGAAAAGGTGAGGAAGTAAGATTAAATTACTTCTTTTTCCTAAGAAATTCAGGCAGGTGGGAAAGACAAGCATTCCCAAAAGTTAGTTGGTAATCATTTAACAATAACTGTTAAAATGAAGAGGAAGATGTAAGGAGGAAGGCCCAGTTGATAGTGTGCTGGCAAGACATGACACACGGTGAGCAAAGGGACAGGGAAAGAATGGGCAAACCAGAACCATAGTATAGTTACAGGCTTAGCCACTGACTTTCTGTGACCTGAGCTCTGTCCTCTCTAAGATGAGGGGGGTTGGGCTTGTTGGTCTCTGAGCTCTGCTCAGCTTCTGCTGTTCTGTGCTCCTAAAAGCATCACAGACCTGTGAGAAGATCTTATTCAATTAAATTCAATAAATATTTATTAAGCATCTACTATGTGCCAGGTACTATGCTAAGCTCTGAAGATACAAAAAGAGGCAAAAAGCAGTCTACTAGAACGAAAAGCCTAGGGAGGAATGCAGGCTCTGCTATAGCTGGGATGAAAGCTCATTGTCAGAATTGGAGAGGTTGTTAGAAATCATCTAGTCAAACCCTGCTTTTTATAGAGGAGAAAATAAAGATAGGAAGGGAAAGATGTTTTTGAGTAAGGGAAGCCTTCCTGTACTTCTCTTGGTGCCCTCCCTTTGGTTTCTCAGAGTTTTAGTTTGCTTTTTAGGCCTGTGCCCCCTCCCCCACCCACCTTTTTCACTCCCCCCCCCCCAAATTGCCTTGCTTAACAATCATAACCACCTGTTCACAAATTGTACCTCTTTTCTTTCCAGTAAGATTGTTGGGTTGCCTTGGTTTGTGTCCCACCTTCATTTGTTTGAGATAACCTGAGCATGGAGAGATTGTCTGGGCTCTGCCTTCTGATCTCTCAGAGAAGGGAAATGTACATAAAGAGTACAATATTTTAGTATGATAGAAGCTAGAGAATTCTGGGTTCTCTGGGCTGGAGCTTTCTGAGAAGGCTCTACAGAGGTCAATCAAGGGCTGGCCATTGTGAGGATTTAAGATTTGGCTTGGCAGAACTGAAGGTGACTGAGGAAATAAAGAGCAAATAGAAAAAAAATGGAGACAACTGGTTTAGATAGCTTATTGGAGATAGTGCATTAATGGAAAGGTTATAGTGGGAAGACAAGATCTATACTCATGGAACGTCTGTGGTGGTTGGGAGTCACATAACCAGGATTCAAGCTCCAGTTTTGTGATTAACTCAGTGAGTGACCTTGAGCAAATTGGACCTCATTTGTCTAACCTGTAAAATGTAGGGGATGAAATTGAGGTTCTCTGAATTCCTTTCAATTCTACTACTGTTCTGTGGATCTTCCTGCCCTCTTTCCGTGTTTGGTGACAATAACAATAGACAGTAAACATTTATTACTGCCAAGTTCTTTTTATTTTTTTAAATTAGCAATTTTATGAATTTTATTTTTTTGTCATTACAAATACATTTTATTTTATTATTTAAAATTGTTTTGACATGGTTACATGATTCATGTTTTTTCCCTCCCCTCATTCCTCCCCCCTCTTAGAGTTGACAAGCAATTCCACTGGGTTATATATATTCTAATCCCTCCTTAAAAGGAGGCCTTGGCTAAGACTGGTTTGGGTCCCTCAAGTTGGGTAGGTTCTTCGTCATCTTGAGGCTCTGGAACCTCAATCCAGGTAGTCTTAAGCCTCAGGGTGTGAGCTCAGTTGCAGTTAGGTATAGGGGCTGAGGTTCCCATTTTCCCTGAGATTACTGAGCTGGGGCTGTCTCCATTTCAGTGATCATAGAATCTTTTGGAGGCCACAGCACCATATTAACTGTGTTCCTCAAACTAGGTAATAAGAGCCCTGTCCATTCTGAAAACAAATGGACTAGTCATTGCAACTGGTAGCTTGGCTTGGTTTATCTCTGTGTGTACTCTGTTGGCTCCACTAAATCTGAACTTTTATTGATTTATACTTCCCTTCATGAAGTGGGCTGTAGGATGTATTCAGGGCCCTATTATCAGGAGAGAGGCTTAAGGGAGTTCTTTTTCTTTGCCCAGTTCCCCAAGTGAGCCTTCACTTTGGGAACAACACCTGGTTGTTGGGGAGGATATGTGGCCTGAGGCCAGTACCTTCCACTTTCAGGAAGTACAGTGGGTTCTCAGAGTTTGGTAGAGTTTCTGTGAAGAACTTCTATGAGGGCAACTGAGCTCATGAGTTTTTAGCGTATAAAGTGATTATCTTCTGGGAGCAGGGTCAAGTATAAAGGGTAAAGGGGTAGCTAGCTGGCTTAGTGGATTGAGAGCCAGGCTTAGAGACAGGAGGTACTGAGTGGGTTCACATGTGGCCTCAGATACTTCCTAGATCCTGGGAAAATCACTTAAAACTTATTGCCCAGCCCTTACCACTCTTCAGACAGAATATAAGGGTAAAAACAAAGGTAAACAGCACTCTTTTTTTGCTTCCCTTGTGGATGTCCATCAAACAGTTCAAGAGACAGGTGAGAGATTGGACTTTGTAGCAGGGTATTTGGGGAGGTGGAGTAGGGCGATTATGGAAGCTCTTGGAGTTAGAAAATGTAGGTTTAAATTCAGTCCCTACTCTTAACTTTATTCAGTCCTCTATAAAGTGAGTTGGTTTGAAGCTCTTTATTTTTCTCTACTTTGGGGTGCATCAACTTTAATAATAATAACAAAAATGGACATTTGTCTAGCCCTATATGGGTTGTAAAACATTTTATGTACAGTATTTCATTTTAGATGCATGACAGTTGTATGAGGTAGGTATTATTTAAAAACCCTTATCATCCACCTTAGAATTGATACTGAGTATCGGTTCCAAGCAGAAGAGGGTAAGGATGAGGTAATTGGGGTTAAGTGACTTGCCCAGGGTCATATATCTAAGGACACATCTGATGTCATAACTCAGGGCCTCATGTCTATCTTCTGAGCCACCTAGCTAACCTGAGAAAGCTTTTGTTATCATTATGGTTATAAGCTAGGTGGATAGAGTGTTGGGCTTGGAGTCAGGAAGACCTGAATTCAAACACTTCATAGCTGTGACATCCTGGGCAAATCACTTTGAGCTCTGTCTGCTTCAATTTTCCAAACCATAAAATAGGGATAATAATGACACCTCCCTTGCAGGATTGTCCTGAGGATCAAATGAGATAATGTTTGCAAAGTGCTTTGCAGATCTTAAAGCACTATATAAATGTTAGTTATAGCTATTTTTTATTCTCTTTGTATACATGAAGCAACTGAACTACAGAGAAATGACTTTACCTTTAGTTGTACAGTTAGTGTCTAAGATGAGTCAAAGCCAAATTCTTTAGACTTCAAGTCTAGTACCCTACTGATTGGCACTCTCTGTTCTGGCACAGCTCATTCAGCTTGGGCACAGAAACATGTTCCTGAAGCTTCCCTCTCTCTCAGCTCCCTCCACTAGAAATGGCATATAGCCCCAGGGGATCTTTTGCTCTGTTTGGGGTAATGTTGAATTGACTTTGGTTGGTCAAATTCCCATGGACCTACTCCCATCAAGACTTTGTCAAATCAAGGGAGTTAGCCCTTTCCCATCAATGTCAGAGGGGAAAACCTGTGTAATTCTGTGGAGGAGAACCTCTGGCGTAGATGAGGTAGAAGGGAATACATGGTTTCTAGGGGGAAAAAAAGAATTCTTCTTTGCTGTATTTCTAAATTTGCAACAAACTCATTTATAATTAATGGAGGTGCAGCTTTTCTGGAGAAAGTAATGAAGCCCAGGATATTATTTTGTTATCTATCTATCCATCCATCTGTTCTATCCAGCCTTCTCTTTACTCCCTTCCTCCCCCTCACCTTGTCATTTTAAGATAATAATCTGAGGGCAAGAAAACTTAGAGCTGGTGTGTAGTAGAGCAAGGAGTGAGAGACAAAGGCTTTTGATTTTGAGTCAGGCTCACATTCACCCTCACCATACTCTGTGTCACCTGTCATCCTAGCTGTGTTGCTTTAGACCAGCCTGGTGATACTTTGTTTTATCCATGCTTTCTTTTCACCTGTTTCCCAGGTACCGAACAGCCATGCCCACCATCTAAGTTCTCATGTGGCTTTGGCATCTGTATTCCCTCTGAGTGGCTGTGTGATGGTGACAGAGACTGTTCAGATGGCAGAGATGAAACTTCCTGCTGTAAGTGGACTTCATAGTCCTGGAACGGGGCGGGCAGTAGGTGACTCAGCCAGGGGCTGGATTGAGCAGAGCTGAACCAAATTGTTTAGGTACCCTTTTACCCCTTCTGGCCCCACAGCTTTCTGTTCTTCACTAGTTGCTTGCTTGCCGACTTGCCCTCAGGCTAGTCAAGGATTATGTTTGTGTTATGGAGAAGGGGATAGAAGTGAAGACTAATTCAAGAGATGGGTTAATTACCTTACAGATTCTGGGGAGTGAAATCTGTGTAAGGTAGAACAAGTCGGGGCATCAGTTATGTTCTTATAGATTACAGTGGTCTGAAGAGAGTCTCCAGTATTAGCTCTCTTTCATTCCATTCACTAAGGCTATCCCATCTTTCCCTGGACTCCATAGTTCTCCCTCCCTCTTACAACTACCAGTGACAATCTAACTATCGAGGAAAGTTTTCTGTTTTCAATATAATTCCTTTAGCCTGTAGCCTAATTCATTATATCTTGACTAACCTTTTTTCTTACTTATGAACAGGGGCAGAGCCTTGTGCCCATGGGGAGGAACGGTGTCCCTCTGAAACATGTTTCCCAGTTAGATGTGAAGGACCTGAATGTGCTGACTTGTGGACTAAGGCCAGCTGCCCGCCACCTCCCTGCCTGGCTGAACATCGATTTTGTGATGGAGTCAGTGATTGTCCCAATGGCACAGATGAGCAGTTTGTGAACTGCAAGAAGCGCCATTTGAAGCCGTCCTTCTCAGATTGTGCCAAAGAGGGGTTCCAGTGTGCCCCAGGAGTTTGCATTCCACATGCATGGGTGTGTGATGGACACTCAGACTGTGCCAGTGGCAACGATGAACATCATTGTGGTGAGTGTTCATGAGTGTGTGCATGTACATTGGTGCATGGGAGAGGGAAAACTTATGAGCCTTGTGCCCCAGGAAGGAGAGACTTTCAGAAGCCTCTTTGGGATTTATCTTTTGGCTTTGATGGCAGGATAAAGTAGCATGGAGGCAGAGACTGGATAGTGGATCAGAAAAGCTTGAGAGGAATGATGATGGGAGACAGGAAAATGCAAGTTGTCTTCCAATTTAGGGAGGGAATCTAGATGTGGTCATTGCTGACCTGGATCTTTCAGGCTGCCAGACTGTGATACATTTCTAAGGTCAGAGACCTCTTCTGAAACATTCATTACCCAGGGTAGCTTTCCTCACCCAAATGCTCGTCCTTTTGTCTCAGATGAAGCCAACCATAGTTAATAGTCAGTAAACAGGTATTAAACATGTACTATATGCCAGGCACCATGCTAAGCACTGAGGATACAAATGTGAAAAAAAAAAATCCCTATCCTCAAGTAGTTTATAATTTAGTAAAGGAATCTTAAAGGATACTGAAAAGCTAGTGGAGGGAGTACTTGATATGAAGTTCCAAAGTTATTCAACTAAGTGAGAAATGAGGGCCCCTCCCTTAACTGAGGGGCTTCATAGGACATCGAGGTGGTCCAATGTATAGAATACCAGGTCTGGAGTCGGGAAGACCTGAGTTCAAAACCAGCCTCAGATACTAGTTGTGTAACCCTGAACAAATCACTTAACCCTATTTGCCTCATTTATTCATCTGTAAAATGAGCTGTAGTAGGAAATGGCAAACCACTCATATCTTTGCCAAGAAAATCCCAAATGGGGACATAAAGAGTCAGACAACTGAACAAAAACAACAAAATTGGAGTTTATAGTTCCTTTTGCTAATCAGAGAGACAGAGGGTAGTAAAGAGGGGGTCCCACAGTTGAAGGGATCTTGCAGGATGATAAAGTTTTCCTAATAATGAGCTCCCTGAGACATCGTGGAGAAGTCAGTCAGAGAAGTCCCAAGGTGAGAGACAAGAAATATCTGTAGGGGCTGAGGCTCCCTCTCACCCTGGGGCTGCTCACCTGAAGCCGACTGGTTTCATTGCAGGGACTATAGGAGCTAAGGGTTATCAGGCTACCACGTTAGCTGTGTCTTCCATCCCTGGTAATGAGAGTGCTGTCCCTTCAGGAAATCAGAGTGCCAAAGGGATAATTATGGCCACTGGTGTAAGTGTCCTTGAATATGGGCAGCATCTCCAATCTGTCAGCTTTCAGAGTGTTGGCTCCATCAGCTCTGGAACCTCCATGACCTTTCTGTGATGCCTCATTCTGTAATAGCAGGTACAGATTTTTTCTTCTGTGGGGAGGTTGAAGGCTTAGGCTGCTATAGCCTCTTGCATATCCTGTAGGGAGCCTTCATTTTGAGAGGTGGACCATTGGTTGCTGGGCTGGATACTCCTTCCTCCTGCCTGGGCCAAGGGCCAGCAATCTCTCTCCTACTAAGAAGCACGTGAAGTTCTTAGCCTTTGGACCAGTTTCTCTGCAGAGGTCCTGGCACCTCTGCTGTAGAGTGAAGAATGCCCCATGCCCCAGGGCACCTCTGCTTGGCTTCCTTTAGGGATTTCCTTAGGCAACCCAGAGAGAGTAGAGGGGCCAGATTTAGGGGGTAGGGATCTTATGATGTACCAGTCTGGATGTGTCTGAACTTGGGCAAACTCCTTTCCTTTTCTTATACTCTATGTTGTCCTCTTTAAAGTAACTTATTTTCTCTAAGGTCTTTTCCAATCCAGAAATTCCCTGTTTCAGATAATAAGTATCAGTAGAGTAATAATGGAGGGCAGAGGCAATGATGGGAGTGGGAAAAGGCTTCTAACTCACATTCCTGTCTCCCTCTGATTCTGACCCATGAGGAAAGACCTGGCAAGGAGCTCTAGTTTGAGGAGGCATGTGTAACTCTATGTCCAGAACTGATTGGTTCATGGGCTCAAAAATCACTGGCCTAAACCACTCAGGTGGGTGTGCTCTGGCAGCATTTTCAGGCTCAGAAATCCTCTACAACCTTGCCCCAAAATGCAGGAAGCCTCATATCCTGTTAGCTTTAGGCGTAGCTGACTATAGGGTTTAAGATTTCCTCTTAGACACTGCTAACCTGTTTCCATTTCAGGAGTGACACAAATTCCTGGAGACCAGAACACCACCTCAGCTGTATCTCTCACCCCAGTTTATGGAAATCTCATCACTTCAGAAAGACAAAGTGCCTATGGCCTGGTCACAGTAGCAGGTAAGACCCCTTGGGCAGTATGACTGCTCAGCCATGTCTATCCTGTGACTGTAGGCTCTGCCAGTTATAAATGCTGGGTTGGGAAGAACCTTGCAGACCATCTAGCTCAATTCATTTTGTTGTTCAGTCATTCATTTGTGTCTGACTCTTTGAGACCCCACAGACCATACCATGTCAGACCCTTCTATCTCTCAAAGTCTGTCCAAGTACATGTTCGTTGTTTCCAGGAAACTGTCTCATCTTCCGTTCCCTTTTCCTTTTGCTTTCAATCTTTCCCAACATCAGGGTCTTTTCTAATGACTCCTGTCTTCTCATTATGTATTTATTTATGTAGTATTTAAGCTTTAGCTTCAGTATTTTATCTTCCAGTGAATAGTCTGAATTAATTCCTTTAAGGATTGACTGATTTGATCTTCTTACTATTCAAAAGACTCTCAAAAGTCTTCTCCAGCACCATAATTCAGAAGTGCAGATTCTGTGGTGCTCAGCTTTTCTTGTAGTCTCACTCTCACAGGCATACATTGCTACTGGAAAAACCATAACTTTGACTTTGATGGACCTTTGTTGGCAAGGCGATGTCTCTGCTCTTTAGCACACTGTACTGATTTGCCGTAGCTTTCCTTCCAAGGAGCAATTGTCTTTTTTTTTTTTTTTTTTTTTTTTTTAAATTTTTATTTTAAACCCTTAACTTCTGTGTATTGACTTATAGGTGGAAGAGTGGTAAGGGTAGGCAACGGGGGTCAAGTGACTTGCCCAGGGTCACACAGCTGGGAAGTGTCTGAGGCCAGATTTGAACCTAGGACCTCCTGTCTCTAGGCCTGGCTCTCAATCCACTGAGCTACCAGCTGCCCCCAGCAATTGTCTTTTAATTTCACAGTTGAAGTCACCTTCTACAGTGATCTTTGAGCCTAAGAATATAGAATCTGACACTGCTTCCATTTCTTTTCTCCCTATTTGCCAGGAAGTGATGGAAGCAGTTGCCATGACCTTAGTTTTTTTGATGTTAAGTTTAAAGCCAGTTTTTACAGTCTCCACTTTTACCTTCATCAAGAGGCTTCATAATTCTTCTTCAATTTCTACTGTCAGAGTGGTATTGTTTGCATATCTGAGATTATTGATATTTCTCCCAGCAACATTAATTCCAGCTTTTTATTTGTCCAGACTGGCATTTTGTATGATATACTCTGCATATAAGTTAAATAAATAAGGTGACAGTATACAACTTGGAGTATTTCTTGTCCAATCTTAAATGAATCAGTTGTTCCAGGTTTGATTCTAACTGTTGCTTCATGGCCCACATATAGATTCCTAAAGAGACAAATAAGATGTTCTGGTACTCTCATCTCTTTGAGGACCTGCCACATTTTGTTACGATCCATACAGTCAGAGGCTTTAGTGTAGTCAGTGAAACTGAAGTAGTTATTTTTCTGGAACTCCCTTGCTTTCTCCAAAATCCAGAGAACATTGGCAGCTTGGTCTCTAGTTCCTCTACCTCTTCAGAAACCAGCCTACTCTTCTGGTATTGTAGGTTCACATATTGCTGAAGCCTAGCTTGCAGAATCTTAAGTATAATCATGCTGGCAAATGAAACGAGTGCAATTGTTCAATAATTTGAACATTCTTTGGCATTGCCCTTCTTTTAGGATTGAGACACAAACTCATCTTGTTTTTTTTTTTAATTCTTATCTTTTGTCTTACAATCAATATTAAGTATTGGTTCCCAGGCAGAAGTACAGTTAGATCTAAGCAATGGGGGTTAAGTGATTTGCCTTGGGTCATATAGCTAGGAGGTGTCTGAGGTCAGATTTGAACCCAGGACCTCTGATTTCCAGGTTTGGCTCTCTATCCACTGAACCACGTAGCTGCCCCATAAACTGATCTTTTCCAATCCAGTGGCCACTGTTGAGTTTTCCAAATTTGCTGGCATTTGGAATACCACACTTTAACAGTGTCATCTTTTGGGATACTAAGTAGCTCAGCTGGAATTCCATTACCTTCTTATTGTTAACCTTATTGTTAGCAGTGCTTCTTAAGGCCCATTTGACTTCATTCTCCAGGATGTTTGGCTCTCGATCAATAATGTGGCTAGAGATGATGTTAAAAATCTTTCTTATGTAGTTCTTCAGTGTATTCCTGCCACCTCTTCTTAATCTCTTCTACCTACCATTTTTGCCTTGTATTCTGTCCATTTTTGCATGAAACATTCCCTTGATATCTCTAATTTTTTGAAGAGATCTCTTGTCTTTCCCATTCTATTGTTTTGTTCTATCTGAGGCCAGATTTGAGCCTAGGGCCTCCCGTCTCTCAGCCTGACTCTTAATCCACTGATCTACCCCAGTTGCCTCATTCTGGCAGCATTTTCAAGCTCAGAAATCCTCTGCAACCTTGCCCAGATATGCAGGAAGTCTTAGATCCCATTAGCTCTACATGTAGCTGTCCTTGGAGTTTAAGACTCATCTTATACAAAGGAAATTTAATCTTCCCCCTTTCTGGGGTCTGGAAGGTGATGTTGACTACTTGCATACCTGTCATGAGCCTGAACTTGACCTGGAGGTGAGGATTGTGTGAAGGAAATCATTGAGTGCATTGGGTTACAAGGATAGAATGGCAGCTAGAAAAAGGCAGCAATAAAGTCAAGAGATCATGAGACAGGGGACAGGGTGATGTCCCCTGCACTGGCCCCTGGACTGCACCCCTAGGCAGCCCAAGCAAAATAGAAAGCCCAAGTTGGCTCTTGAGACTTGATGTGTGAATTAGTGGGCAGAGAAAAAGTTTGATAAACTGAGGCATTCTCTTCTTTTCTGTGTTTTTTGCTGGCTAGACTTCCCTGTGAACATGGCTAGGGGGCCCTAATGGTGGCCACAGAATAGCAAGCTAAATTGAGCAATAAAGAAAATAACCTATACATCTCTTCTATTTTTCCATCTTTTCCCCTTGCTACTTTTGATTTTATAAAATTATTAATTTATGGCCAGGCTCATGATTTTTCCTCTTACAGTTCTTCTCTCGTACACTGCTAACCTGAGGATGCTTCCATTTCAGGGGTGACACAAACTCCTGGAGATCAGAACACCACTTCAGCTGTGTCTCTCACCCCAGGCCATGGACACCTCACGCCTTCAGAAAGACGAAGTGCATATGGCCTGGTTATGGCAGCAGGTAAGTCCCCCCGGCAGTGTGGCTGCTCAGTTGGATCTACCCTGTGACTATAGGCTCTGCCAGTCACAGATGCTGGCTTTTGTATGTAAGGAAGCTTGTAGACCATCTTGCTCAAAACCATGTTATAACCTCTTGAACAAGTAGTCACACAGCCTTTGCTTGAAGACCTCAAGTGAGGGGTAACAAATACCTCTTGGGGCAGTCTGTTTTCCTTAATAGAGTTACTCCTTACTTGACATCAAGCCTAAGCATGGTTTGCTTCAATTTCTGCCAAGTGCTTCTAGTTCTGCTCCCTGGGGGAAAATGAACATGTTTAATACATTATCCACATGATGGTGTTCCCCGGGATTTCTTGTTTTTAGCTAAATATGTCTAGTTTCCTCAACTGATCCTTCTGAGGTTGCTAAGTCACAATAATAGATAGAGCACTGGACTTCAAATAAGGAAGCTCTGAGTTTAAATCTTGACTCAGTTTTGTATTACTTTGTGACCCTGGGCTTTCTGCTTCAGTTTCCCCTTTTGTAAACTGGGAATAATAATAGCACCTACCCTCCAAGGTTGTTGTGAAGATCAAATATCAAAATATGCAGATTGCTTTGCAAACCTCAAAGCAGCAATATAGAAATGCTAGCTATTGTTATTATCTCCAGGCCCTTTACTATCCTAGTTTCCCTTCTTTGGACACTGTAGTTCATCTTCTGGTTCCTTCATTGGTACCCAGAGCTGCCCTCCAGATCTCCAGATCTTGTCTGACCAGTGCAGAGGATACCAGGCCTAGCTTTCCCTATACCTCAACCTTGTACCTCCCTGAATATAGTCTAAGGCCACATTATCTATCAGGGCTGCTGGGGCACCTTGCTGACCCATTAAACTTTCAGGTTACTAAACCCCTTAGATCTTTTTTAAATGAATTGTTCTCAAGACTGTTTTACCCGTCCTATTTGGGATATTGATATTTTGAACTCGTGTACACCTTTTCATTTATCCCTCTTAAAGTTCATCTTATTAGATTCAGCCCAACATTTCAGACTGTCCAAAGCTTTTTATATCCCAACTATCTTCTAATGTGTTAGCTTTCCCTCCCAACTTTATGTCATCTGCAAATTTGCTAAATATGCCATATTTGCTTTTATCCAAAGCAGTGATCCAGCAGACCCAAGCAGAGATTCCCAGGATACTTGACTGGAGAGCTTTCTCAAAGCTTACATGGGGTCATTAATGACTGCTCTTTGGGGCCAACCATTCAACCATTTCCACATCTACCTTGTGTCATCAACTGACCCACATCTCTCTAGTTTGTACACAAGGAGAGTACAAGACACTTTGTCTTGTCCATTTTTTTTTACTAGCTAGGTAAGCCATGCCATCTGCCGGTCTAGTGGCTGTTAAAAAAGCAACTGAGATTTGTCTGCCAATATTCTCAATAAAAACAAGTCTGCTTCTTTGTGATCTCTACTTATTTCCTTTTCCAAATGTTCACAAAGCATCCCTATGATAATATGCTATAAGAATTTTACCAGGAATCAAAATTCTGTTCATTGACCTATAATTTTCCAATTTCATTCTCTGGTTCTCTTTGACAATCAGACTCCATCTCACTCTCTAGACTTGCAGCATCTTCCCTATTCCCTATAGACTCTCAGAGATCAAGACTAGGAGCTCAGCCATATATCCATTCATCACCTCAATCCCTGCTTATTCTGGGTCTGGTGACCTAAAATCTGGCAGGTGGTTTTCTTCTTTCACTTGGTAACCTAGCTTGGATTTCAGCTTTCTATTGGCCATTATTTGCTCCATCCTTTCTGGCCTGATGACCATTCTTCTTGGCAGAGAGAACAGAAGCAAATTTAAGGAATGACCTGCCCAACTTTTGCTCAATTTTCAACCATGACCTAGTCCCCAGGAGCAATTTTGTCCTTCTTTGACTCTTCCTTCCCCTGTATATCCAGAAAACCTCTTTTGGTTGTGTCTGTCAGTCAGTCAATAAACATCTATGAAATGCTTACTCTGTCAGATACAGTGTTTAAGCTGAGCACTGGGTTACAAAGAAAGGCTTAAGATAGCCCCTGCCCTCAAGGAATTTACAATCACAAAACATAGAAGGTAAAAAGCCTTCTTTTGTGGTGGATCTGGAAAGGCAAAGGGGACTGAAGGAAAGGTGAATTTCAAAGTTGATGACATCTTGCAGAATACAAAGGAAGTTCCTGTAGATGATGAAGTCCAGGAAAGTACCTCACTTGGAAATGTTTTTGGCTTTCCCAGTAGCCACAGCTCATTGTATCCATTAGCCCACTGGGTACTTTCCTTGCAGGCTCATGCCCCTGTTTGTATTTATCTTCTGTTACTTTCTTAAAACCTGGACTAAGCCCCTCTTTGCTGCTCTATCTTATAGAAACAGTCCTTTCTTCTTCCATATTCCTGAATTCTTAGCCTTCAGAGCAGTGTCTGTTAGCACCTAAAATGACCTTTGCTAGTAATCCCCTGGGGATTGGGGGATCTGGGCTGAGTACAAGGTGCACTTGCCCTGATGCCACTCTGATGGTGGTCCTTCAGATGGCTCATGGGAAAGATGAGGAAGTCAGGTAATGATAGTGTGGTATAGGATATGGTAGTGGTGAGTGCTAAATCTGGAGTCAAAAGACACAGATGCAAATCCAGGCTCTCCCACTAACCTTCCATGTGACCAACTGGGCAGGTGACTCCCTTCTCTGACCCTTATTTTAATTCTCTATAAAATGAGGGGGTTGAACCAGATTTTCTTTATGGTCTTTTTCACCTGTGACCTTTTCTGCATCTATGATTTTTTTTCCTTTTTAGCTGCTCTGAGTGGAGTTCTGGCTGCTGCCTGTCTCCTTGTGTGCTGCCAGACCTGGGCCCAAGTCCGGTGGCGCCTCCTCCCCCAGCCAAATCTGCTGGAAGCTGTGAAGGAGTCACTGCTGATACCTGAGAGGACACCATCGCCCTTACTCTGAGTGCCACTTTGACTACCTTTTGGTCCTCCAGGACTGCTTATGCATTTGTGAAACTGGACCAGGCTTCCCTGGGGCTGAATCAAGAGTCTTCTAGGAGGAGGAAAGGCAGAGAGGGGAGAGAGACTGTTAGTTGTACAGAACTCTTCCTCATAAGCCTCCATCTTAAGCTACCTCTCTCTTTAAGGCAGCCAATAGTTCCTGACTTTGTTGCTGCCTTCTACTACCCTCAGAGGCCCTGCATATCTGGATGGGTGTGAATCCTGGTTCTTTCCAATAGAATGCATCCTGCCTGCATGGGGATGGGGGTGGGGAGTTAACTGTTCACTCTCTCAGTGAGCTGGCTCCATGGGCTGTACTCTTTGCTGAGCAATGGAGGGTGTCCCTGATACTGGCCATAGGACAAGGATGGTGGCCCAGGGGTGAGTTACTCCATTCAGACACTACAGGTAAAAGAGAGAATATCCTCTTTACCTAGGATGAGCTACAATTGAGCAATTAAAATGATTTCTCAAAACTTAAGACTTTTTCTCCAGTCTGTCTCCTGGATTCCTTTCTAGATGTCCCCATGGAGGAAGAATCTGACCTAGAACTCATGGACAACGTGGATGGATGCAAGTAGAGATAGACTTATTCTCATCCTAGAAGAATTTGCATCTTCTTTTGGGGAAATGGAGTTTGCACAAGTAGGGGAAACTGAACTAGATGGTCTCTAAGGTTCTAGGAATCTCTGTTAATAATTCTCCACATTCTTCCCTTCATTGTAAGAAGCTATAGGTGCAATACAAACCCAAGCCAGGCATTTTGAAGCTGGCAGTAACTTTTCCTACAAGCAGAAAGGAAAATAGAGGCATAGACTTTTAAGTCAGGTTGACCTAGTTTCAAAAGAAGAGTATTTAGATTTGTTTTGCTTGATTTCGTGTAAAACAAGGAGCAGTAAGTAGAAGATGTAGGAAGGCAAGTTTAGGATTTGCTTTAAAAAAAAAATCCTAAAAATTAGCCCAAAGTGGAAGGCATTTGCTTGGGAGAAATGTTTCCTTTTACTGGAGGTCTTAAGTGCTGAATGACACTTGTAGGATGTGTTGATATTTTGATAGCATTGTAAGGTAGATAAAATACTTTCCTTATAATAATCCATCAGGTAGGTTGTAGAAGTGTTATTATTTCCATTTTTCAGAGCAGAAAAACTGAAATCTATAAAAGTTAGATGATTTATTGGTGGTCACGCAGTTTCAGAGCTGGGATTTGAACACAGATCTCTTGATTGCAAATGAATATACCATGCTTCCTCCCATAGAAGTGAAATCCTTTGAAAGGAATCTTTGAAAGCTAGTTCAACTTTTTACTCCAGTCCAGAGGGTAATCTCTTTTTGACAGCATCTCTGCTAGGGGGAGGAGGAGGCAAGGCATTGTATAGAAGTCAGAGGATCTGGATTTGGGGCTTGCCAAACTTGCTTGGGTTTGCCATTTAAATTTTGTTTAACCTCAGTCAAGTCACTTTTTTTGAGTTTTAGTTTCCTTATATATAAAGTGAGGTCTTGAATAGATACAATTCAACATTTATTGAGCATCTACTATGTACAAGGTAATGTAATAGGCACTGGGGATACAAAGAGTAAATTGGAACACTTTCTTTCCTCAAGGAATTTACAGCCTTACCCTGTGGGAGATGATATAGCATTTCAGGAGTGGTTCAGGGAAAGGAAGTGAGAGATAGGAAATGGCAAGCTCTGTTTGGGGATCAGTAGACCAGGTTGCTAGAAAACATGAAGGGAAGTCATATGAAGTCATTCTAGAAAGGTGGCAGAAAGGCACAGTGAGGACTTCACAGGCAAGGTTTGTATTTCATCCTTGAGGCAATAAGGGAGCCTTTGAAAATTTTTAAAGTAGGGAATGACGTCATTAGATCTGTGTCTTAGACATAGTAATTTGACAGATGTATAGAAGATGGATTAGAAAGGGGAGAGAGTGGAAGCAAGAAGACCAATCAGTAATCTAGTTACTGTAACAGTCTAGGTCAGTGATAGCAAACCTTTTAGAGACCGAGTGCCCAAACTACAACCCTCACTCTGCATGTCAGCTGCCCCCTTATCCCAGATGGGGAGGGAGGAAGTGCTCCCATTGGGCTGCTGGGCAGAGGGATGGGTGATGTGAGAAATGTCCTCAGGCATGTATGGAGAGGGATAGGGGAGCAGCCCCCTCCAGAGCACTCTGGCACTTGTGCCATAAGTTTTGCCAGCATGGGTCTAGGTGGAGGGTGATGGGTCTAGATGGAGAGTCCAAATTAGGAGAGTGGCTGTGTGAGTGGAGGGAAGGTGTCATGTGTGAAGGTTAATCAGTGTAATTTGGAAAATGATTGGATATGGTAGAAGAAGGAGAGAGAAGAGTCAAGGATGATTAAGTTTTAAACCTGGTTGACTGGAAGGATAGTAGTGCCTTTCAACAGAAAAAGCAATTTGGGGAAGGAATGGCTGGAGGGCAAGGAGTTGGGTAAGGGAAGGTGTTTCATGATTTTTGTGGAAGAGTATTTAGATTTGTTTTGCCTGATTTCATGTAAAACTAGGAACAGTAAGTGGAAAATGTAGGAAGGCAAGTTTAGGATTTGCCTAAAGAAAAACATCCTAAAAATTAGCCCAAAGTGGAAGGCATTTGCTTGGGAGATGTTTCCTTTTACTGGAGGTCTTCAAGAAAGTGCTGAATGACACTTTTAGGATGTGTTGAGGAGATCCTTGCTGAATCTGGGTTGGACAAGTTGGCTTCTGAGGTGCCTCCCAGCTCTGAGATTCTCTCAGTCTAATGAGTTCTGTTTTACTCCTGTATTAAATCAGTCAATAAACATTTAGGCATTGTGAAGTTCTGGGGATACAAAGAAAGATAGAAGGAAAGCCTTGCCCTTGAGGCTCTCACATTCTAATGAAGGTGATGGCATGCAGACAACTATGTTCAAACAAGTTATATACAATATAAATGGAGATAATCATCTAAGGAAGGGCACTAGAATTGAAAGGTTGGGAAAAGCTTCCTGCAGGTGAGGTTTGATTAGAACTTGAAAGAAGCCAGAAGATAGGAGTGAAGAGGAAAAGCATTCCAGGTATGGAGGATACCCAGTAAAATATGGGGAGTCAAGAGATGGAGTGTCTTGTGTGATGATCAGCAAGATGATGTTGAATCCGAGATGCTGTTAGATGTTCTGGCAGTTTGTGATGAACTGGAATATGGGAGGGAGGCTTAGAATTGAATACAATACATCTCAGAACCACCTTCATAGAAACATGATAACCTTTGGGAGTTGCTGAGAAGGTCCCAGCTCTGGACAGATGATTCTGTGATTATCCAGCCTCCAGGGTTTGAACATTTCTAGTGATAAAATTAATCGTCCTCTAAGGCAGACAATTTCACAACTCTCTGTCGGAAAGGCCTACAGAAAGTTCACCCCTACTGGCCCAGGAATCCATTTGTTTAGCACACTTTGCAAGGGGCATCAAATCACTACCCAAAGTCCCCTAAAGGCAGTCTGTTCCATATTTGCATGGCCCTATAGCAGTTTCAAGGTTTTTGTCATGAAAATTAGATAAGACAAGACCTGCAGAGTACTTTGCAAACCTTAAAAATCCATTCTTTTGCTGAGGCAGGATGGCAAGATTTATTTATTTGACTCCTTTCCTCTGCTGTAAAATGAACTAAATCATTTGGTCTAAATCAAGGGTTTTTAATCCAGAGACCATGAATTTAAAAAATTTTTCTTGCTAGCTGAATTTCAACATAATGGGTTTTCTTCATCATCTTGTGTATTTTATACATTTTAAAACGTTGTTCTGAGAAGGGTTCCATGTGCTTCACCAGACTGCCAAAGGGGTCTGTGACTTGAGGTTAGAAACCCCCGGTCTACATGACCTCTAGTGTACTCTTCCAGTGCCTGCTAGTCTCTCCCCTATGATGGTCTCATCCTACCATTGTCTTTGTGGCCACTTACACAATTAGTGCCCTACTAGGGCATCAAGGAAGTTGACAGCCTCAGTACAATGGGAGTTCTTCTGGTACATGGGAGAGAAGGGGGGGAAACCCATTGCTAGAAGTGTCAGATAAGACAAGCTTAGGAACCTGCCGTGTCGTCTTTGGACACTGGGGTACTCAGATCCCGACTGTTGATGGAGGATGGCATGGTGTCAAAAATACCTGACTTAGTGACTGGAGAGATTTGGAGTCGAATCCAAGCAAGAGATACAGTCCCCAAATGGATGACCATGGTCAAATCACTTCTCTTGTCTTATTTGCAGCCTCCTCATCTGAAAAATTGAGACCATAATAACCTGTTGTACCCGCTCTTTGAGATTGTTATGGAAATGAAATGAGAGAACATAGAGCTTTGCTGGCCTCAAATCCTATCAGATATTGGTTACTAAGTCAATCTCATTCACCCAATAAATATTAAATACAATGTACAATTAAGTATTGTATTAAGTACAAGTACAGTGAATGAAAGGATCAGACTCCTTCCAACTGTCTATGTCCTCTGGAGTTAATAGCCATTTTCTGATAGGTCTGGCTATTAGGAACTTATATCAAACTGAATTCTACCCTCCTTGTGACTTTACCAGTAATTGAACTTACATTTGCCCTTAGGGTGCTTTCAGCTCAATGATAAATGTCTCTAATTTCTCGCTACTTTCACCAAGACTGGAATGAAAATGATCATATCCTACTTAAGACTAGATACATCATTGGACCTGAAGTTGGGAAGACAAATTAAAATTTGGCCTCAGACACTTAATAGCTCTTTGACTCTGTGCAAGTTGCTTTCCCTCTGCCTCAGTTTCCTCCTCTATAAAATGAGGAATAATAATAGAATCTACCTCCCAGGATTGTTAAGAACATCAAATTGTTACAAAGTGCTTTGCAAACCTTAAAGTATCCTACAAATGCTAGCTGGGTTATAATTTTTTTATCATCATCTTTTTTTTTTTCAAGCTAACCAGTTCCAGCCTTTTCAACCAAATGTCATCTGACATAGTTTTGAGATTTTTTATTATCCTGGCTGCCTTCTTTAAGACATGCTGACACTGTGGACCTAGAAAGAATGGAACACAATATTCCAACGGTAGTCTGAGTAGGGCAGAAAACAGTGGTACTATCACAACCTCTTAGAAAACATTTCAGATTTTTGTTGTTGTTGTTGCTATATGCTTCCTTCTTATCTTCCTCCCCCCCCCCTTTTTTAAATTTATCTTTCTCTAATTTCCAGAAGCAAGTCAGCCCCTTTCCAGCTAAGATTTTCAGTCCCTAATCTTGTTAAAAGCAAATCTTTTTAAAAGCTTTCTCTTGGATGTTTTCCCATTTTTTCCAGTCTAGAACACTTCATTCCAAACATCACCCCTGCCCCAGGAGTGAGTGGCCTAGTGTTCCCATCTCTCATAGAGGAAGGAGAGAGAAAAGATTTGAGGACTGATGTAGAAGGTGGAGGTGAGATTCAGTATATGAAACATATTTAATTTATAGAATTGCGAGTGGTTAGGGAGAGGATTTTCCCAGAAATAGGTGATGGAAAATGGGGATGGTAGTGTTACTAAATATTATCTAAGGTCCCTTTCATCTGTGATTTTATATGCCACGTGCTAAATGACTAATATAGACATTAAACACTAGAGAAGTTTAGCAGTGATTACTTTGGATCAGAACAAACCAGAAAAACTTCACTGAAGAGATGGGATTTAATCTGGGCATTGAAGGATGGCTAGGATGTCAAAAGGTAGAGATACTGGTGCTGGGTCTAGAGGTTGTTGTGAATTTCAGACAGAGGAAAGTTGTTACCTAAAACAGTGCTCAGGAAAGTACGAAATATATTTGGGGAATTGGCCAGTGGAACAATTGGTTGGAGGTCAGAGTTTGTGGAGAGTAAGAAATAATCTGGAAAGGTAAAAGGACCTTGAATACACAGGTTAGTTTGGCTTTTATTTGGAAGTCCGTGGGGGAGCTACTCAAGATTTTGGAGTATAGAGAATGACCCAATCAGAACTATGCAATAGGAAAACTGGATGAGATATATCATGGTCTCCATAAAATCCCTGATCAAGTCACCCTTCCCTGGCCACCACTCCCCTATATATATATATATATATATATATATATTGTCTACTCCTACTCTCTCTGCATCAACTCCTGGATACTCTCTCCTCTCCGGTTTTCATAATATTGTTATCCTTTAGTCCTCATATTTGTCTGACTATTCCTTTTTTGTCTCCTTTATTGGATCTTCACATCACACCTTCTAGCTACAGATGTTCCCCTGGGTTCTGTCCTGGAACATCTCCTCTTCTATATTATCTAGCTTGGTGATCTCATTAGCTCCCATGAGTTTAATCTTTTAATCTTTAGCAGGTGCTTGCCAGATTCATATATTGGGCCCGAGTCTCTCCTCTGCACTCCAGCCCCATTTTACCAATTGCTTTTTTGGACAGCTCAACCTAGATATTTCATAGGTACCTCAAACTCAACATGTTCAAAACAATTCATCTTTCCCCCCAAAACCTTCCATCTTTCCATTTCTTCTTTTTGATACTGTTAAGGGTATCATGGTCTTCTTGAGTCATCCAAACTTCAGTGCCATTCTCTCCTTTTTACTTGGACTCCATTCATCTAACCTATTATCAGATCTTATTCTTTCATCTTTTCAACATTGTTCACAGAACTACCACTCTGGTTAGCATAGACACCTCATCACCTCTTACCTGAACTATATCACCTCAAGCCTCTTCCCCACTTCAGTTCACTCTATTCAGCTACCAAAGTGATCTTTCTTTCTTTCCTTTTTTTTTTCCTTTAAAACCCTTGCTTTCCATCTTAAGAGTCAATACCGTGTATTGGCTCCAAGGCAGAAGAGTGGTAAGGGTAGGCAATGGGGGTCAAGTGACTTGCCCAGGGTCACACAGCTGGGAAGTGTCTGAGGCTAGATTTGTACCTAAGACCTCCTGTCTCTAGGCCTGGCTCTCAATCCACTGAGCTACCCAGCTGACCCCCAATGTGGTCTTTCTAAAGTGCAGGCCTAACAACAACATACTGTTCCTCAACAGGCTTCACCTATCACTTCCAAGATTAAATATGAAGTCCTCTAATTAAAATCCTTAATAAGAAAAGCTAGCCCCTTTGTAGCGATCTTTCCAATCTACTTATACTTCTCTTCAAGCATTCTGTAATCCAGCCACACTGGCTACCGTATTGCTCTTCTCACAAGACACTCCTTTGTGCTCACTGGCTATCTGTCATGCCTGGAACTCTCTAGCCCTTCTCAATTCTGATTCTCACTTTCCCTCCCTTCCTTTAACTTAGTTCAAATCCCACTTAACATGAGAGGTCATTCATGGCCTTCAACACCAATGCCTTCCCTCCAGAGACTCCTTTATATGTTATTTCCATGTTGTCTCTCCAATTCTGATGTGAGATTCTTAAAAATAGGGGAAAGTTTTTTGTCTTTATTTCTCCAGTGTCTGGTACTATGCCTGGCACATAGTGTGCCTTTTTTAAACGATTACCTTCTGTCTTAGAATTGATACAAATATTGGTTCCAAGGCAGGAGAATAGTAGGGCAATTGGAATTAAGTGACTTGTCCTAGGGTCACACAGCTAGGAAGTACCACTGAGTCACCTAGATTTGCCATAGTATACTCTTACTAAATGCAGGCTTAGGCACACATTGAATGCTTTTTCATTCATTATTCACCTGTTTATTTGTGCCTCAGGAACATACATTGGAAAGAGCAATGGACTTGGAATATGATGACTTGGGTTCAAACTTTGGTACTTGCTATCTGACTGTTTCTGCCTTCTTTGTGGCTGAATTTTTTCATCCTAAAATGAGTTTAACTAGGTAATCTCTAAGAATCTTTCTAGCTCTATATTATATTAGCTGACAGGCAAAGTTTTTGTTTTATTTAATTTCATAATCTTACCATCTGTCTTAGAATTGAAACAAGTATCAATTCCAAGACAGAAGAGTGGTAAGGGCTAGGCAATTGGGGTTAAGTGACTTGTCCAGGGTCACACTGCTAGAAAGTATCTGAGGCCACATTTGAATCCAGGGCTTCCTGACTCCAGGCCTGGCTGTCCTTCCATTGAGCCACCCAGCTGCCTCCCAGACAGTTTTTTAAAAAAGAAGGATAATTGTTCCTTTGGGTAAAAATTGTGAGAGACAAAAGGAATTTTTTTCTTGTTTTCTTTGTTGGTAGTGTGTGAAATTATATTAATTTGCCCCTTGAGAACATCAAAATTTCATTCTCTTACCACCTTAACTGCTCTACATACTTGGACCTAGATGAGATGGACCCCAGCTCTGTCTTGGTTGTCAGTCAATAAACATTTTAGGGGCCCAATATATGCCAGGACCTGTGCTGGGCATGCAAAGAAAGACATAAATCCCTGCTCTCAAGGAGCTCAGATTTTTGCATGTCATATGCAAACAACAACATACAAAATAGATTGGATATAATCAACAGAGAAGGCACTAGCATTAAGGGAAGCTGGAGGGGTTGTTCTAAATATCATTAGATTGGGAGCTTTTCAGGGCAGACTGTCTTTTGCCTCTTTTTCTATTCCCAGCATGCAGAAGGTGATTAATAAACTTTTGACGGATATCCTGACCAAGGTATGGGAGGGTGAGGATCAGAGTAGAGTCAAGGTTCAGTGCCAGGGAGTGGTTGAGTGACGCTCCTTTTGCTTCTGGCTAGCCAGCCTATTACAAATAAAGAAAGACCTTCTGGGATGAGTGCTGTGCCTTGCCTGGGAATTTTTCCTTCCTTTATTTAATCTCCCTGTGGGAAACAACTGTGGTGGATTCCTGAGACCTGAGTTTGAGTCTGCCCTAGTGCTTAGCTATGGGATTCTGTGTGAGTTTCTCAATTGTAAAACTCAGTTCCACAAACATTACTGTAGCCCTTCAGTGCTAGGCATATGAAGACAAAAGTACTGGTCCTTAAGGAATTACTTTGATGGTGGAGGTTGAGGTAGGAAGGGGAGGCAGAGAATTTAGCATTTATATAGTCTATGAAGTACCTAGCTCTGTGCTAATTACTTAGACAGATATTATTTCATTTGATCCTCACAACAACTTTGTGAGTTAGATGCCATTATTATTCCCATTTCAGTTGAGGAAACTGAAGATTTGCCTAGGGTCATACAGCTGGTGTCTGTGGCTGAATTTGAACTCAGTTCAGGCCCAGAGCTTTGACCATTTTGCCACCAGCCAGCAAATTTGGAAAAACAGATAAATTGGAAATAAGGTCACTGGGAAAGGGGGCACTAATGGTGGTGGTGGTTTAGGTGAGTAGGATCAGGAAAGCTTCATGTGGAAAAGAGGCAGCCCTTGAACAAAGCTTCGAAGGAAGAGAAATCTCAGAGGCTGAGGGAGTGGCACATACTGCATACTAGACAGGGGAACAGTTTGTACCAGACCATGGAGGTAGAGGATGGAATGTGAAGTTCAGGAGACACTTAAGTAGTTCAGCCTTCCTGGAACAAAGAATACCTGAAGGGCAACGTTACAAAATAAGGCTGGAATCTGATAGGGAGAAGCACTGGTGCAGCACTGCCCTCATGGGGCAGTTGGGAGGAAAGCACAGGATACATTTTCAGGTGCGGAGAGCAAAGCAATTTATTAAACCAGAGATCCTGGGGCTGATCTGATCCTGCTCTCCCCAGGAACGAAGACCAGGCCAGAGTAGGAGGACATTAGGGGGAAAAAAAGGGACCTGGACATTACCACGGCTAAAGAGGTTGCTCAGAGTCCCTGATATGATGCTAGGGGATGGGGATCAGACATGCCTGGGCCTTCTCTCCCCACCCAGATTCTAGGGAGACTTGGTGCTGGGACTCTGGGTACTTAGCAGGCAGGCAAGCCCTGAGAAAGGTCCCTATGGTCTTGGAACTGACTTTGGGACAAGGAAAGATAGAGGAGCCAGGACTGATTTCTGAGCAATGACAAATAGGCTGTGGATTCCTTCCTATAGGAGACATCAGGTGAGGGCCAATTGGATGGAAGAACACATGGGTCTGATAGTGCTCTGAAATGGAAGTTAGGAATCCTACTCTATCTTCTGACCTCAGCTTCACTAGAATGGCTGTGTGACATGGCAAAGTCTCTACTCCCTCTCTGGACCTGTTTTTGTATAAAATGAGGTGGTTGGACCGTGACCCCTTCCAGCTCTACCACTGTGTGCCCTGTGTTCTAAAGTTCCTTTCAGTGTACAGAAGGCTCATGTCCCTAGAGTCAACTGGTTATTCATCTCCTCAGTTTGACACCAGCCACTTTCTGAGGACTCCCAGGGAGCAACCCTTGAATAAGGCAGTCATTCCCAGGTAGGTTCCTAGGAGACGTTGCTTGGGTAAAAACCTCGGAGAAGCAACCTTTATAGGATCAAAGAATCTCCGAACTGGGAAGAGCCTCAAGAGGTCATTTAGGGCAACCTTTTAGGGTTATGGGATTTAGAGCTGCAGAGGTCTATGAAGATCTTCATTTTACAGATAAGGCAATAATATCAGAGAGGCCAAAGTCACTCAGTGAGTAGTAGGACCAGGATTGAAATCTGGGTCATTTGACTCCAAATCTCATGCTTTCCCCGCTTCATGAAAGTTCCTGTGGAAGGCCCTGGCCCAGAGGCCATTATCACCATCCCAACTGTGGAAGAGAATAAATGGGAAACATCTCCCCAGCTAAAGAAAGCTCCAAAGACAAAAACCAGAGCTAGGGTGTTGTATTAATGAAACTCTCAGGGTATATTTTATTATTCACCTTACTGGCAACAACAAATTGATTCTTTTTTTTTTTTTAAACCCTTACCTTCCACCTTAGAATCAATACTGTGTATTGGCTCCAAGGCCGAAGAGTGGTAAGGGCTAGGCAATGGGGGTGAAGTGACTTGCCCAGGGTCATACAGCTAGGAAGTGTCTGAGGCCAGGTTTGAACCCAGGACCTCCTATCTCTAGGGCTGGCTCTCAATCCACTGAGCTACCCAGCTGTCCCCTGGATTAATTCTGTCTTGAAGGAGGTATCCTCTCCCTTGCAGATAAGTATCTGGTGTGTGAGATCCTCCCTGGGTTCTCAAGGAAGCCAAGCTAGGAAACTCCCACATCACCACCATCACCACACTACCACCATCATTGAGCATTTATTAAGTGCTAATTATATAGGAAGCACTGGGCTGAGCACCGGGGATACAAAGAAAGCCAAAAAGCCCAACCCTGCCCTCTGAGAGGTCACATTCTAACTGGGGAGACAACATACAGCTTTGTACATGCCAGACATAAACGGGAGAGATGGAACTAAAAGGAAGTGTCAGCAGCTAGGGGGCCTGGGAAAGATATCTTGGAGATGGGATTTGGGTTCAGTTTTCAGCAAAGGTAAGGAGGGAGAGCATTCTGGGTTTGGGGAACAGCCAGTGAAAAGAAAAGAGCATTCTGTGTAAGGACTAGCAAGGTAAGTGCTGTTGGAGAAGTCGGAAGAAAAATGAAAGAGTAGAAAGGGTCCAAGTTACAACAGGCTTTAAAAGCTAAACAGAGGATTTTGTATTTGAAGTAATGATGAGCCACTGGAGTTTATTGAGCAGGGCAGTGGCAAGGTCAGATGTGCCCCTTGGGATCATGAAGACAACTGGGGGAAAGATAGTTTGGATGGGGAGATTCGAGCCAGTGAGCTTTTGCAATAGTAACAAGTGTAATATTATTTCTGCTGAGTGTCAATCATCCTGCTCTCCATTTTGCATAGCAGAAATGATATTACATGTCTCTTCTTGGCTCTAGATTTGGGCTTCTACTTTAGGAGCAGGGGGGTCATACCTACTATGGCATCTTTCTGGGTAGCTCCCTAATGTTCAATCAACCAACAAGCATTTAGGCAAATATTATGTGCCTGGAATTTTGTTAAAACGGGATAAAAAAAAGAAAAAAGGCGAGATAGTCTCTGCTCTCAAGGAGCTCACAGTCTAACAGGGGAGACAACATATATAAGTATGAATAGACAAGATTGAGTAGAGAATTGGGGGGGGGGGGGGAGGAGTGGTGGCATTTATCTTAGGGCCAACTGGAGTCTCCTTAAATTTGGAGATTCATCTTCTTGTGGGGTGCTATCAATGAGATGGAGCTGATAGAATCAGGGGGAGGAATCACTGGGGTAGAGACGAGTGTAGGGTAAATTGAGCTAATGGTGAAGAAAGCAGCGAAAACTCAGCACCTCACATGTGAACATCTTTATGGGAACACATCGTTCCATGGATGCCTCTCCTTTGGCCCTCCAGTTAGTACCTAGAACTCTCATCCCTTCCTCCATTCCAGTTTCTTATCTTGCCCAAGGCTTGTTGAGGGCTTCGTCTGAGGTAGCCATCATTTTAAGGAAGGAAGGTTTAAATACTTTTGAATTTCCAAAACCTTTATCAGGTTGCCACTCTGAATAGGCGGCCATTCTCGAAGGATTGACAAATATATGGAGGAAGAGGATGGAAGCTTTAGTCCTCTGGTGGTGTTCTACCTGCCATGAAAGGATGAAAGAGAGCTGGCAGTCCTGTTAGGGGAGAAAGGGGGCAGCTTTGGGAGGTGGGGTTGAGGGGGGCTGTCCAAAGAAGTAGAGGGAAGTGGAGGGACATGGGGCTTGGGAAAGGACCACTTTAAGTTCATATCTGGACTTTAGAATTGTTTCCAGCCCCATTCAGGCCCCACCATGTTTGTTAGAGGGACTTAGCCCTGGAAAAAGGGCACCCCAGGCCTCCCTCACCCTGGGAGGACTAGCTTGGGGATTCTAGTTGGCACAGCTGGTATCACTGTCAGCCATTATTTAAATTCAGGTCTTCTGAATTTGACTTTCAGAGACAGGAGACAGGTCTTTACAGGTACAATTAGGGAGGCCATTCTTTTAATGTTTTTCTTGGTCTCCATGCTCCTTCCATTTAAGACCTCCTCCCACCCTACACTGGGTCTGGCTGCCTACAACAACCCGAGGCCAGTCTGCTTGACCTGAAACATAGCATTGCTAGACCTGGCTTTATTCCTCTCCACAAACATGCACTGTTAACACACCCACAGCAGTCTCTCTTGCTATTGGTTCTTGAAGGATGTGGGGGTTGGGAACCAAACTCTTGCCCTTCTGTGTCATGTCAAAAATGAGCAGAGACCACCTGGGAAGCCCTTCCTGTTCAGCAGGGACCAGGTAGGAGAGGAAATGAGTGGGGGCAGTCAGCAGCCCCAGTCAGTGAGACAGAAGCGGGTAGAAGAGACTAGGAGTTTGGTGTTATAAAGTACACCGCAAGCCAGTAATCGGGCACCTTTGTCCGGTTTATCCTGAGCTGAAGTCCACCAAACTGCCTTCCCCCACTCTATTGCTATCCACGAGGGCTAAGCAGCAGGGATGGGAGGACTTGAAGGGGCAGGGGAGATTTAGACTTCATAGAGCTTTAAAATTATTAGCAATAACAGCTGCTTTACAAAAAGAATAGGTTGTTCCTACAGCTCCTCATCATGACGTGTATCCAAGGAAAAGCTGGATGGTCATCTGCTGGTTGGAATGCTGATGCTTAAGCAGGGCTTCAAATAGAAGCCCTTTGGGGTCCTTTCCAGTTCTGACATTTTAGCATTCTATGACTAGAGCTATTGTAGAGAAAGGGTCTGGAGGAGTGAGCAGGGAATGAATGAGGCCAGGAGCTCTGAGACAGTGAAAACTACTCCATTCAAGTTTTATTGTTCCCTCTCTGGGTCTGGGCAAACCCAGAATGCACAACCCCATCCCTACTCTGAATGGAACTCCCTGGTTCCCTAGAGATTGCAGAGGTGAGGCTTCAAGCTGGGATGGGGAGAAGTCTGAGGCTGGTCAGACCAGTCCAGACTCAGGCCTGAAAGCCCAGGCCCCTCTCTCATTGGCTCGGGAAGAAGCCTGCTCCTTCTGAGCCTCCATGGGGATGTGAGGCAGCTCTGGGGGGCTGGGGAAAGGTCCTCTGAGGGGTCCCTCAGCTCTCTCCTTAGGGGCCCCTGCACAGCAGAAATGGAGCCTTTCCCTAGTACCCCCCTCACCCTGACTTCCTAAGGCTTTGGCAGCCAGTCCAGGGGCACTGGCTCAGGGTAAAGGCTGTTCGGGAAGAAAGATCATTAAGCCCACCCTCAAATCCTCTGCAGAGATATTGTATTTCTTCCTCCTCCCTCAGGTCCAGCAGAGGTGGGGACAGAGATGAGATGGAGAGACAAGTAAATGGTCCTGGTCCAGGCCTATGGAGTCCATGCTCCATCAGATTCTAGGCGATTTTCCATCACAAACGAGTCCTCAGACAGTCTGCAGACCAGTCATCCAGGTTTCATCCCTGAGCCAGACCATCTGATGGCCCCGCGCTGGACCAGGCTATGTGGCTGGGACATGCCCATTGGCCAGCTGGCTGGGCCCAGTCCCCCGAATACCCCTAGCCCGGGGGAGGTTAGCCCGGGGGAGGTTACAAGTGTCTGTTTTGTCACTGGGCTGCAGCCTCCCATTCTTCTGTTGGGGTGTCTCAGACTTCTCATCACTTGAGTTCTGTTCTTCCAAGTCACTCCTTATGTCACTCTGCATCTGAAAACCAGAGGCCAAAAAGGAGGCACCAAGAGAAAAGAGATACGGGCAGGGAGAGAGAAGAAAGGGATAAGGAGGAACAGAGAGACAGAGATGGAGAGAGAAGAGATCAAGAAAGAAAGGGTGAGAGGAGATAAGGGGACCCAAAGAGGCACAGGCAGAGAGGAAAAGATAGGGATGGAGCAAAGAATCAGGAGAGACAAGCAGAGAAATGGGGAAAAAGAGAAGAGAGATGGAGGGAGAATAGGAAAAGAGTGTCAAGACTTCTTGCCTGGACCACCTGGGTGCCTACCAGCACTAGGATGCCAGGCCTGAGCCTCTACTTTTTCCACCACCCAGACTCCCCCGAGTTCACAATTCCCAGGGACTAGGCTTAGTGTTCAATTGCCCCTGATCTGTCTGAAGTGGGCCTAGGCCAGAAGGACCACTGGGCGAGCATTAGGGGCCAAGGCCAGGGACAATGCCCAGCTCCAGATCTGTACATACCCTGCCAGCTAAAACAAACTTGTAGACCATACGGAGGATGAGGCCGGACCAGAAGACATGGAGAACCTGAAGGACCATGAGGAGGGCATTGAAGAAATAGTATCCAAAGAAGGGCTGGAATTTGATCATGGAATCATAGTAGGTAGTGTAGAGGATTCTGTAGGAGAGAGAGGAACTTGGGTCACTGTGGGGTTGGGCTCCTAGAGACCTGTCCATTTCAGGTTCTCTGGACAAGTCTTGGTCACTAGAGAGTCCCCCACAAAATGGGAGAAGATGAATAGCATCATAAAAGACATATAGACCCTTCTGGTCTGGCCAGGATCCTGCTCTCTACCATTCTTCTCCCAAAGGAGTTCTCATCAGGTAGAAGCCACCCTTCTCTTTCGAGGGACAGCTCTAGGCAGCAGAAGGTCCTAAAAGAGGAGGGTTTGGGAACCCAGGTCTCTCCCAGGGATCACAGCAAGTCCCCTTGTGCCCATCCCTACCCCATCTTCTGAGACCAGGCTCACTTGGTTGGGAAGAGAATGAGCCGACTAACGATGAACACCAGGGCAAAGATGACGAAGAGTGTGTCACAGATAAGCCTCCGTTGTGCATAATTAAACATTTTACAGGCCTGGGAGGGGAGGAGAGAGAAAGAGAGAGAGAAGAGAGAGAATTTTAGAACCTAATCTCAAGATTGGGAAGGGGTGTTAGAAGACATCTAGTCACACTGGCAAGTGGTCATCCAGGCTCCACTTGAAGACCTCAGATGACGGAAAACTCGCTACTTCTCCGGGGACAGCCCATTCTACTTTTAGATAGCTCTGATCCTTAGGAAATGTTTCTTTATACTCAGCCTAAATCTGCCTCTCTGAAACTTTTCCCCCACTGTTCTAAGGTTTGGTTTGTTGGGCCAACCAGAACAAGTCCAAAGCCTCTCCCATGTGACCACTTTTATCAAGTCTTCTAATTCCTTCATTTGCTCCACATTTGCCACAGCCCATTTGATTTCTTGGTCCTCCCTGGCCAGGAGCTCCCAATTCATTAGGTTTGAAGATGCAGGCCCTGCTCTCATCATTGTACCCCACAATGGTCTGAGCAGACGAATTGTTCTCGGCCTCATCCTGGGCACTGGGTTTTTCCAAATGTAGCCTAACATCCCTTCACCGACTAGGAGCTTGCCACCCACCAAAATCCCCTAGGCCATTCCGAGGCCTCGCCACACCTCCTCTGTCTTACACTTGTAAAGTTGATAGTGACTGGCTCATCATTCATGCTGGCTAAGATCCTGATTATTATCTAGACTTGGAATTGCACTCAGTAATTATCTCAGTACAGATTGGCTAAGCTGTTTTTCATACTTCTATGGAGTTTCTGGAGATTCCCAAGTTAACACCCCCTCTGCCCAGTTCGCCCTTCGGGATTCCAGCCTTACCTTTTGTTCAATTACTCAGTACATATTAAATGTGTACTATATGTCAAGCACTTTTGGGATATAAAGAAAAAAAAAATAGTTCAGTCTCCTCAAAGAACTTACAGGGTATAGGGGGAGATGAAAGGGACGTGTATAAGTATATGTAGATTATATTTAAGTGACAGATGGGAGGAATGAAGTTTTTAAAAAGCCTCTTGTAGGAGGTGGCCTTTGAGCTAAATAGTCAAGGAAACTTAAAATTCTAAGAGGTGGAAATATGAGGGAAAGCATTCTAAGTATGGGAGATAGCCTGGGTGAAAGCATGTCGATAACAGGCAGATCATCCTGTGTGAGGAAGAGCGAAAAGGCCAGTTTGGCTGGATTGGAGAGTACATGAAAGAGGGGAGGAGGAGTGTGTGATCTACCTGGAGAGTGAGGCCTGAGCCAAGCTGGGAAAAAAAGGCTTTAAAGGCTGAATGGCCTTAATGCCAAACATGTTTCCTCTGAGGGGAAACAGGAAGCTTTTTGAGTAGGAAAGAGAAATGGTCAGACCCATGTTTTAGAAATATTATGTATTGTAGGGAATGGATTGGAATGGGGAGAGGCCTATTGTGATAGTCCATAATCCAGGTGGAAGGCGCAAATTAGAATAGTAGCTGTGTGATTAGAAGGAAGGAAGGATGGAAGGAAAGAAAGAATTTATGAAGCATTTACTATGGGCTAGGCATAATCCTAAGCACTTTATAAATATTCTCTCATTTGATCCTTACAACCACTTTTGGAGGTAGGTGCTGCTAGTATCCCTATTTTACAGTTGAGGAAATGGAGGCAGACAGAGGTGAGGTGAGGGGACTTGCTCAGAGTCACACAGCTGATACTCAGGTCTTTTTTACTCCAGTTTCAGTGTTCTAGCCATCACTGCATCACCTAAATGCCTCAGAAACTTATGTGAGAGATTGATGGGACTGGCAATTGGCTGGATATTGTGGGGGCAGGTGGAGAGTTGTGGATCCTTTGAATATGGAGGGAGGGTAGGAGCACAGAGGATACCTGCTGTGGTCCAAAGGCAGATACTATCTGACAAAGCATCACTACGTATTGAAGAATCACAGACTCTCAGAAGTAGAAGGGATTTAAAAAATATTGAAATGAGCTGGACCAATATAATAAAAGTGACAAGAAGGGAACAAGAGAACAAGCATTTCTTAAGGGTTTACTACGTGCTAGGTACTGTGCTTAGTGTTTTACAAATATCTCTAAATTTTATCACTAAATTCATTTTCAGATTTAGTGCCGTATGAATCTGCTACTTTATGGAACTAGACATAATAACATCAGATCTAAAACATCAAGGAAAAAGTAGTAACAAAGGGAGTAAAATACTTTCAGACCTCAAATTATACTATATATAAAGTAGTAATCAGGAAAACTATTTGGCACTGGTTAAAAAAACAGAAGAAAAAGATCATTAAAACAGACTAGCTAAGAATCAGAAATAACCCCAAACACTATCACCTAGGGGTTGGAAAAACCCAAGAAGATAAAAATTACTTATGGAAGAACTCCAATCTGACAATAACTGCTCAGAAAACTGAAAAGCAATATGGCAGTGATTAGGTTTTGAGCCAACATCATACACCATTTTGCTACAACATGCTCAATATGGATATCCAACTAGAATATTACAGGTCCCACTATGAAAAATTAGGAGAACCAGATTAAGTACCCTTCACAGCTATGGTTAGGAGATTCTTAAGCAAACAAGGGTCAGAAGTAAGTATAAGAGATAAAATAGGTTTGTGTGAAGCTTTTACACCAACAAAAATCAATGCGAGTGGAATAAGAAAGGAAATCGCTGGAAAAATATCCAAGTATCAAGTTGCATCAAATATCTCTAATATGTAAGATGTATGGGGTATTAACAGAAATATTTAAGATGAAAAGTCATTCCCTAATGAGTAAGTGGTAAACACCTATGAACGAACTGTTCTCCGAAGAACTGCAACTATTAACAACTATATGAAAGATGATCCAAATCACGAAGAAAACTTCAAATTAAAAAAAAACACTAAAGGATTTTATCTTACACCTATCAAATTGTCAGGGATGACAAAAGACAATAATACTAGGCGTTGGAAGGTCTATAAGAAGAGGCACATTTTTAGTGGGACTGTGAACTGGTCCAACTATTTTGGAAAGCAATTTAGAGTTATTCTAAAAAACTGAGTAAAATATCTATTCATTGACCCAGAGATTCAGTATGGAATAAATAGAAAAAAGCAATGGCTTTAGAGTTAGATGATCTGGATTCAAATCTTTGACATCTTGCTCTTTTCTCTCTACCACCTATGTGACAACTGGGCAGATTGTCTCTGTGCACCTTTTCCTCATTTGTAAAATAAGGAGGTTTGATGAGGTGACCTCTAAGGTTCTTTTCAGCTTTTGAAATCTGTAACCCCATACTAGGTAAATATCTCATAGAGAGCAAAGATAAGAAAAAAAGTCTCACCCCACCGCCAAATATTTTAAAGTAATAATTTTTATGAGAGCAAAGAAATGGAAACAAAATATATTCTCATCAACTGGGGAATGGCTAGACAAATTGCAGTACATGACTGTGAAGGCCTGTTACTGTGTCATAAGAAACAATGAATATGAAAAATACAGATAAACATAGGAAGACTTACATGAACTGATAAGTAGAACCAGAAAAAAAACCATACACTTTGATTCCAACAATCTTAACGGAGGGAACAAAAAGCCAAAACAACACTGTAGTAAATAGCTAGGAGAAGAAATGAGAAAATGGACCTCCCTTTCTTCTTGGCAGGGACTATGAGTATAAAACACTGTCTGGTACAGTTGATGTTAGTAAATTCTGTTTAACTGCTTTTTAAATAATTCTTTATTACAAGGGGTAGTCCTCTGGGCAGGGGAAAGGAAAGGATATATTCACCACTGAATGGGACACAAAAAAATTATCAATAGAAAAATTTTTCACACTGACCAATACAAAAGAAAAAAATAAAAGGTAGACCAAGGCAGAGCAGGAAACCTAATTAATGGATTGTCATCAAGTTGGGAGATTTGGGGACAATTCTGTGGCTTTCTCTAGGACTGCAACCCTATTTCCCCAAACACAAAACTTCCTTGGGCTCAGGCTGACCTTGGGAGTACTCCACACTCTTCCTCCATTAATACTTTCTCATTTATCTCTACAATTATATAGCACTTTAAAGGTTTGCAAAGTGTTTTATATCCATTATCTCATTTGATCTTCACCTCCCCTTCCCGACCCCAGGACCAGAGCTCAGGTTTTCTGACCTCATGTCCTGTGTTCTTTCTACACTATTGTAATAGTTAGTAGAATCATGGAAACTTTAGAATTGGAAGGGACCATCAGTGGCCATCATGCCTAACTTATATGTGATCAAGTATCCTTACAACATCTCCAACTAGGGGCTTTCCAGTTTTTGCCTCAATGGATGGATAAGGGAAAAACCCTTCATTCCCCAAGACATCCCATCCCTTTCACTGTTGGACATCTCCTACCGCTAGAAAGTTTTTCCTGATCTCAAATCTAAACTTTTCTCTTTACAACCTCCTTATCACTGCTCCTAGTTCTGCTACCTGGGGGCAACCACACAACGAACATATAATCTTTCTTCCACATGTTGGCATTTCAGATAGTTGGAGGTAACTATCAAGTCACCCCAAGTCTACTCTTCTCCAGATGAAAGATTCCCAGTTCCTTCAATTAATGCTCAGAAGGCATGATCTAAAGAATGTTTATTATCCTGGCAATGGTTTACTATTTCTGGTTTACTACTAAGTTCTTTCTACAGTGGGATGTGAAGAACTGAACATAAACTCCAGATGTGTTCTGACCAAGGCAGAGTATAGTGGGACCAACATCTCCCGATATTATAGTTCCCCGTGAAGAAATGGAGAATGAGAGTTGAGTGAGCTGCCCAAAGTCCCACAGTTGGTAAAATGGTAGAGGCAGGATCTCTGAGGTCAATAGTTTCTTAATATTTCTGTCACTTCTTAGATTTGTGGGCTATGACCCTATCTGGACCTAGGGATTCCAGGGACCATACTTCCCTGTAGCTAGGGGTTTGTTGGGAAGTACACATGACATACTTAATTTTAAACCTTACTATTAGTGCTTTTCCCACTACTTCCTTTTGTCTAGATAATCAACAAAACTTTAATAAAGCAAGCCTGATTTATAGTGTTTGCCAGGTTCTGAGATGTAAATGCTTACCATAAAAATGTAATAATTAGCTCTCTGGAGTAGTTTTGAGTTGGCTCTAACACACCCCTGCCTGTAGCTCTTTCCATAAGTCATACATCTCCACCTATCAATAAAGATGCTTGCATAAAGCCTGGAAAATCAGATTAAGAGATTGATGACTTGTACTCACCTCCATGAGAATGTCAGATATGTCGTGTAGCAGTAACACCAACGTACCAATACGCAGGAGATTGGCAGAATAAGAGAATCCAATCAAGATGATAGTGACAAAGTGGTGGATGACCTGCTCCTTAAAGTCCTAGGAAGAGGAAGGCAGCTGTCACATCAGGACCACTAGGACTCCCCAAGCCTAGGGTCAGACCCTCCCACCCAGGTACAAAGGAGCACCCAACAGTGAGGAGGCCAAGGTTTGCCAAGGGTCATCAGATATACTCTGAGTGAGACCCAAAGAGTACAGGTTGAGAAGAGGCCTTGAAAAGGGGAAATCAAGAGGAGAGGAGATGAGATATGGTAGGAACTGGGAAAGACGTGGGAGACAGGATTAGGTGTAGATCTGGTGAGAGGTTGGGAGGTTAGGTTAGAGTTCCAGAAGAAAGGTATTAAAATTGGCACCTAAGCTCCAGGAGTCCCCTGCCAAATCTCCAGCAGAGCACACTGAGTTTTGCCTGACAGGTCCTACCTTAACTGCTTTCATGGGATAATATCCTGTGCATACCCAGGGAATGGCCTTCAGAGCCAAAGGCAAACCTGATATTTTCCCCAAGGAGAGCAGGTGTAAAAAGAATCAAGCTGGGGGGGCAGCTGGGTAGCTCAGTGGAGTGAGAGTCAGGCCTAGAGACAGGAGGTCCTAGGTTCAAACCCGGCCTCAGCCACTTCCCAGCTGTGTGACCCTGGGCAAGTCACTTGACCCCCATTGCCCACCCTTACCAATCTTCCACCTATGAGACAATACACTGAAGTACAAGGGTTAAAAAAAAAAAAAAAAAGAATCAGGCTAAGGAAAACAGGGCCCTTCCCTTCTGTCTGGACTTCTCCTCAAACTCACCTTCCTCTTCACATCAAAAGGTAGAGTCATCAGCAAAGAGATGTAGAAACCAAGTTCAAGGAGGTACCACCAGTACATGGCAGGTTGCAGAGGCTGAGGGTCAAAAAATAATGTGGTTAGATGGTATGGGCCATTAGATACAGAGCTAGAAAAGAAAGAACTGTTTCATAGGACTAAGGATGCTACTTTATATCTTCTCGGCAGAAGGGAGAGAGGACACCAGGGACTTGTTCTTGTCAAATCATGACACCCTAATCTTATTTTTTTTGATAAGCCTGAAAAATTGGGGAAATGCTACAGATAGGGTGTACTCTGATTCTAGCCAAACATTTACCAACAAATCCCACATTTAATTCTTGTAGAAAAAGACAAAATATAGGCTAGAAGATAGTCCAGTTAGGAAGATACACAACTGGTTGAACAGTTTTGGACCCAAAGAATAATCATTACTAGTTCAATATCAACTTGTGCAGAGTCTCCAATGGAGATCAAAAGATCTGTCCTTTGCCCTATGCCAATGGGATTTTAATTTTAAAAAATTACTAATTTCGATGAAGCCATTTCGTACCTGCTTCTGAATTCGCAGGTGACAAAAAAGAAGTGAGAAAGGCTAATATACTCAATGATAGTTAAGATCTATGATAGGTTAGAATGTCTGGCCAGATTTAATGGAAACAATGTAAAGTCTAAAACAGGTTCAAAAAAATCAACTTTATAGGTAAGAAGGGGATGGGGTGGCCAAATAGCAAATCATCTGAAAGAGATCTAAGGGCTTTACTGGACTGGAAGCACAAGATGAATTAAAAAGCAAGAGAGGTAGGTTCATAGAGAGGAGTTTTGGGGACTAGTGAGTCCTGTACTCTGCTAAGTCCAATTTAGAATATTATGTTCAGATTTGGGGGCCACATATTCAGAGAGACACTGATAAAACTAAAAGGAGTCCAGGAAGGCAATCAAAAAGGCAGAGGGCCTTGAAATCATATCATACAAGGATTTGTTGAAGGGACTGGATATGCTTAGTCAGGAGAAGAGATGTTAGGGAAGAGAATAAGTGGGACATGATAACTACAGTTATTTGAAGAGCTTTCATATGCAAAAGGCATGTGACATGGTCCCCTTGGTTTCCAGAGATAAAAAGTTGAAAAATCAATGGGTGGAAATTATAGGATTTAGGGCAGATTTAGGCTTGCTATTGAGAAAAGACTTTCTAATAATCAGGGATGTCCTAAAGAGGATGGGGAGGCCACAAGAGGTAATGAAATTCCCCTGTACAGAAGGGATTGGACTAAATGACCTCTGAGATCCCTTCCAACTCTGAGATTCTGTGAGCATCTGCTTTAGCTTCAAGATGTTTTACTGAGCATTTCTGCTACCCGTCTTTGTTCTTGGGTTGCTCACCTGGAAGGGATATCTGTCCCAGCATGTCTTGGGTTCCCACAACCATGTCTCCTGGAGGATAAAGAAAGGATGGATTTCAGCCCTCACAGTTAATAACTTTGACCTATAACTTGAGGTTGCCCCCAGGAACTCTAAGCATGCAAAAGAAATTATTTCATACTCACTTAAAGGTGTGTTCTGCAATTATTTTGGCCTCCCCATTCTTCCTTCTCTCAGTTTGTAACAAGGTCAGAGTTAAACCCATTGGGCATAAAATTTGATCTGAGAAAAGGCTTGATGCCCAATTCCTGCTGCCATTCCCCCTCCCTCCTAAAGAGAAGTCTGATCATGCCACTTAGCCAACTCAGTAAACTCCAGTAGCTCCCCATTATTTTTAGGATCAAGTATAAAATTCTCTGTTCGGCTCTAAAAGCCTTTAGAAGCCTGCCTCCTCCCTCTGCTTCCACTTTTCCAGTCCTTACTTTTCCCTACCTTTACTTCCCTTCAAATACTCTATGATCCAGTAACACTGGCCTCCTTGCTTGCTGTACCTTGAACAAGACATTCCCCCTTCCCATTTCAGAGCATTTTCATTGGCTCTTCCCCATGGCTAGAATTCTCCCTCTTCATTTCTGCCTCCTAGTTTCCTTCAAACATCAGCTAAGATCCCAGTGCCATTTATCTGAGATTATTTGCAGGGTATCTCCTTCATTAGAATGGGAGCTTGTTGAGGACAGGACTGTTTTTTTGCCTTTTTATCTCTTGCTCTTATTACTACATTGCTTCACCAATGCTTACTGACTGATTCTGGGTCATCTTGTTGGCTTTGGCAACAGATGACGGCTGACTAATCTTTATTCTCCTCTCTGGACTTCTATAGTTACATCCCTTCTCATCCCCAATCTTCATTTCCCACCCCAATTTTTAGGTCCTTTTTGTGGTCTCCTCTCATTAGAGCGTAAGCTCCTTGAGGGCCACAACTGTCTTTTTGCTTGTATTTGTATCACCAGTGCTTAGCATGGTAAATGGCAAGGTAGGAGATCATGGTGACCAATGAAGTGGGGAAAGGCAACGAGGTAATGGCCAAGGTGGAAGAGGACATAATCAACGTGATGGGGTCAGAGAGAGATGGATAAAGAGGGTAGAGAAGGTAGAATGGAATGGAGGATCGGGGAGAAAGATGAAGGAAATGAGGATGGAGGTGACAAGAAAGTACAAGAGAAGGAAAGGGATGGTAAGTGTGGGATCATAAAGGGACTGAGAGGTTGGGGAGAGACAGAAAAGATGGGAATGGAAGGAGGACAAAGAAGAAGGAGAGAATGGAAAGAAAAATAAAAGGAAATTGAAGAATATGTGGATGGTGGAACAGAAAGAATGAAGATGATGGGAGGAAAAGGATGAAGAACATGAAAACATGAAGGGAAACAAAGAAGCAAAGGATGAATGTAGAAGATGAGAAGTCAAAGGGAGAGGGATGGAAGAGGACACAGGAGTAGGAGGAGGGGGAGGAATAAGAAGCACGAGGATGCAGAGGATGATGGCACAGAAGAGGTCCAGAAGGTGAAAGGAAGAGAACAAAGGGAGAAGAAAAGATGAGGGGAAAGAGAGGGACAGAGGAATCTGAATGGATTTGGATGGTAGAGTACATACTCACATTGTAGAGCACGAGGAAACCTCCAAAGAAAGAAGAGAAGTAAAACAAAAATCTCCAGCTGAAAATACAGAACAGAATATGGACTAAGTTTGGGGAGCTCCAGTCCAGAGGTGGGATAGATGAAGGTGGGGATGGAGAGAAAGGGCTATTGCCGGAGGTCAGACAGACTTAAAAAATAGGGCCCTTGGTTTCCTAATTAGGCATTCCGCCCCCCCACCCCAGACCTGAGCCTGGGTCCCTTTTATGATCAGTTCTCCCTTAGGCCCCCCTGAGCTCACCAGGCTTCACAGAATTTCTTGCTCAGTAATGGTCGCTCCTGGTTTCTCCGGCGTCGAAACCAGCGCTGCGCTTGCCTCACGGAGAGGCCGCACTGGCTGGCGAGGTGATTTAGCTGAGCCTGGGGATCAAAGGACAAGGCAAGGGGATAGGGGAAAAAAGGGAAGACCTCAGCTCCCAGGACCAATGGGGAAGACATCCCCTCTTTCCTCAAGCTCATTCAGGCATTTCCCCTCCTCAAGTGGCAACTTGGCCCCAGGAACCTGGAACCTCCTAGAATCTGCTGAGAACTACTCCAGAGGGCTTGAAGGTGAGGGGACTATTCTTTGGGAAAAGAATTAGTGAAGCTGCCTCCTCCCTTGCTAGGGAGGACAAGCCCCCCTTCCCCCCCCCGCCCCCCAAATAAATAAATAAATAAAAACATTGCCCAAGTCATACCCAGGAAGAAGGGAGGTAGAAGTAAAAGCAGGGGTGCATGTTGGGCAAGTTTTCCTGAAAGGAACCCCCCCTTGAGAAGAACTTTAGAACAGACACTTTCAGAGCTGGGAGGATCCTAAAAGATCTTCAGGTCAACCCCTTTCCACTTGCTAATTGTAGAGATGAGAAAACTGAGGCCCATAGTGTTGAATTGACTTGTTCAAAGTCATCCAGGCAATTGGTGGAAGAACTGGGATTAGAACTCAAATCTCTAGGACTCCTACACCTCTCTGATGTTGGAGGGTGGTAGATCTTGATACTTAGATTAACTTGAGATTGAGTCCACACTGAGCTTAACCTCTTTAATGAACAAAGGAATAGCAGAGATTTCCCGCAGGGTAACATCAATTCCTGAAGGAGGAAGTTTAGGTATCCAGGATTTCTTAACAGCATTCAGTCCTGGGGCTTGCTCACCTCTTTGGGATTCCCATTATGAGCTTGGAAAAAGGCCTCCAGGATGGGGTTGGGCGAAGCCTTGATCCTGAGGCGGTCACGTACACCCAAGGCCCTGCTCAAGGGCATTGCGATGGCCCTATGAGAAGAGATAGGAGAATATGAGTACCCAAGAACCTCATTCCCCCATCTCTGGCCCTTTGGAAGTTCTCTTTGCCAAATCCTGCCCACCAACTGGCCTGCCTCGGCTAACTCATGTAGCCTGAAGGAGATGGTGTGTAGGGAGACATGAGAATGTTCTAAGAGAGAGGGAATAAAAGGGTAAGAGCAGGGCATTCTCAGCAGGGACAAATAAATGGTGATAAATCTATACCCTTGCAAATAGGTTCCTGAAAAGCCTCCTGAAATGTTGGACTACAGCCAAAGAGCAAACACTCTCCTTTTCTCAATTTTAATTTTATTAAGTGCCTACTGTGTGTAAAGCCCTATGCTCAGTGCCATACTTTAGAGCCCAAATCTCTAGGTTCTAGACTCTAGATTAGAGAGGGCACAAATACCAACATAGCTATTTATAATATGTATTATTATATGGTAAATGCATCAAAGCAGTGAAAAGAAAGGACACTTTCCAAAGTTGGGAGTTAAAGCAGGGAGGGCTTCCTGGAGGAGGTGGCCTTGGAGTTGGCTTGTAAGTGGTGGAGATGAATTTGACAGGCAAATAAAGAGGGAGGAGGATATTTCAAGAATAAGTTGTGGATGGAGGTAGGAGTGTGCAACTAGAATCTCCTGTGCATGGAGAAATGTAGTAAGATGTAAGACCCTCCCCAATTTTTTTGTGGTTCATTAATATTCCAAGGTGTTAATATACTGCCATCTCATAGAATTACCAGGAAAAAAGCCCTTCCTTCAAAAGATATGGTATAGGGGTGAAAGTTTGGGAGCTGGAGGGTATTAGGTTTGGATATCAGCATGGCTAATCATTGACTATGTGACTTTAGGGAGGCCAATTCATATTTCTGGGACCTGGTTACCTTGTCTGTAAAATTATTGGGGTTGGACAAGCATGTTCTAGCACAAAGGTCCTTAACCTGGAGTCTAAAGAGCCTCAAGGAGGCTGTGGATAGATTTCAAGTCAGAACTTGGAAGGCAAAAAAATCCATCTTTAATTCAACATAGCTTAAATTTCTTGGCAATCTGAAGCATTTTATTTTATGCATTCAAAAAGATTCTTCTGAGGATGTCATAATGGGCTTCATTCACCTGCTATAGGGGCTCTCAACACATAAAAGGTCCAGAACATCAAGTCTAGTGGGAAAGGGAGTTTGGAGTCAGAAGTCCAAGGGTCAAATCTCATTTCAGCTACTTACTACCTGTGGGTGTTATCTTGGCCATCTTCTTCTACTGGGCCTTAGTTTCTTCATCAGCAAATTAAGGTGGGGGGGGGGGGAAGGGGGGCGAACTAGATGGCCTCCTGAGGTCTCTTCCAGCCCTAGAGCTATGCTCCTATGTATGATTCTATGATCTGCAAAAGAAGGTTGGGCTAGATGGCTTTGAAGTTTCCTGTCAGCACTAATTCAAGGAGGCAGAGTCATAGAAATATGTGCTAATTAGTTTAATTTGCCTCAATATAGGATTGCTTCAGTATGGGCACTCACAAATTCTCTAGGATAGAAAAGATCTCAGAGGTCATTTGGTCTATCCCATCCTCTCAAATACCAATAATAAGAACAATAATAGTAACAATAACACTAACAGCTAGCGCTTATCCATCTTTATCTAGCTAGCATTTATCTGTCTTTAAATTATGTAATTTATATGTTAACTCAATTGATTCTCACAACAATCCTGTGAAGTAGGTGCAGTTATCACCCCCATTTTATAGATGGGGACACTGAGGCAGAGATTTTAAGTTACTTGCCCTTACTTCTAAGGCACCAAGCAACTACCTATATGATTCCTTTAGAATCCTTCTATGATTTCATATTCTGTAATAATACAATAAATGTCAAATTGAATTAAATATTATCCTTGAATGATTATCATCTATTAATACATCTCTCGATATAATATAAGCAAGGGCCAGGTTTCTAGGATACCACGTGAATCTTCTATGGAGACTTCAGGAAAGACAGAGACAAGTGTGATAATGAGATTAAATCTACCTTGCCCATTCTCAAATCTAATCACCAAAAGTGTAAACAACTCCACTTAACTCACAAGTTGGGAGGTCTGTGACCCATGTGTGCTAGAGTGAGTAACAAATCAAAATTTACTGACTGCCTCCTGGGCAGTCCTAAGAAAAAGCATCTGTTGTGATTGGACACTTAAACTAGGAAGAAGGCACAGGAAGTGACCCAAAAGAAGCCCCATTAAAAGGGATTAAAAGGGAACTAGTTCAGTTTCTCTCTTCTGGTTCATGTCTTGGATCTGAAGGAGCTCTTCTTGTTCTGGAGCTGGGACCCTAAGACTTTGGTGAGACTGTTCTTAAATCTTTCCTTTGGAATTCCATGTGGTGAGTGTAAAGACTGAATCTTCCTGAACTTCTCTTAAGGAACTTCCCTTTCAAAAGAGACTCTGTGGCTGAAGCTTTTGCTTCATTCACCTTCCAGGCACTCCGGGACTCTGACGTTCTGCCTTGGGCAAGGCAGAAATTCCCCAGGCTGAGGGTTAATTAGATCTGCCTGGATTAAACTAGGGGATAGGAGCAAATTACCTAGTGTGTTAGATTGCTTATTTTATCTTATCCTCTCTCTCATTTCCTTATTTCTTCTTCTCCACATTTATAAATAAACTTCCATCAAAGTCATTTTGACTTGAGGTTATTCTTTAATTGGGAATTGAGAATTATTCAATTCCCTGGACACCAAACCTTTTAATATTCACCCAATCAAAATCCCTTACACAAAAATCACCCAGGATGAGAAAGGAGAGGGAAAATACTTGGCTGGACCATGGAAGGTGCATCCTAGTAAATGACAGCCAGCAGGGCCTTGGGAAAGACTCAGGTTTGCCAAGACCAGAAGAAAAATCATCCCAAGAGCTAATACTTTGATGAAGAACCTCTTGGACATTCCCATGGCCTGGTCTTTGGACAGTATCTCTGTCTGTACCCAAAGGCCTTTCTAGCTCAGAGGGTTAAGTCAGAGCTTGTCCTACATGGGACTAAAGTTCACAAGGATTCACATGAAAAGGACTTGAATACAACACAGAGCCCTTATGGACAATTATTAACATTTTCTTGGAAAGTATTAATCTTTTTCTTTTAATAGTTGCAAATTCATGGACTTCTTTGTTTACATGGCAAACACTTCCATTTTCACAATGGAATTCACTGGGAAAATAGGATTTTATGAAAGTTTCCTTTGCTGTGTAGCATGGCTACCAGGCTGGCTGGGGAAGGTGGTGGTGGTGGTGGTGGTGGTGGGGGGGCTATTAGCTTTGGAGAGTTTATTGAGGCTAGAAAACTGACAAATTGCCTCTCTTTTGGTGCTTAAAGATAATCATCTTGGTTTTTGAACCATTCAGAAGCCCTGATGAGAGCAGGAACCACCAGGATAAAAAGAATGACAAATCTCCCTTCAGTACTGCTTTCTCTATAACAGTCCAGTAAGGTTAGCAGAACATGTAAGAATATTTCCATTTGACAAGGAACTAAAGCTCCAAAGGTGAAGTGACTGTGCCCAAGAAGACATGATTTATGAATAGGCTGGCTCTAGTTGTTGTCATGCCATGACAGTTAATGACAGATATGAACTTTTTTTGGTTTTTTGGCCCAGATGCCCATGTCCCAGGACCAATAGGGAAGGAAAATCACAGTTCACTCACCTCTCAAAGCCAAATCTGATGACCACCAAGACCAATGCTATGGGAATTGATGCCAACAGGTCCTTGGGGTGAGGGTAGGTGATTCCATCTGAATCTTCTGTGTCAGCCCATGAGTATCCAGGAGGGAACCAGTACTCATCCTTCCAAAACCACTCATACAGGCTGGCCAGCATCCTGGAGGCAAAAAGCCAAGAGTTTTACTGGAAACATCACGGGAGGGAGGGGACACAGCATTGGCAAGGGAGAACATATGTTGGTTAATCAAAAACTCCGATTAACTGAGAGTCAATGTACATGGTCCATTGATTTTTGAAACAGGGACCTTGAGGGAAGTCCAACCCCTTCATTTTACAAATGGCAAAATTGAGGCCAGATTAGGAAATGAAGGAATTTGTCCACAGTCACACATAATGAATCTCGTACTCGAGTCTAACTTCCTATTTCGGGTCACTTGCTAGAAAGGCACTATCTGGGTAAGCCTCATCTAATACAATGGCTGCTGCCTAAACTGGGCACAAGAGACCCAGGTGTCCCAGACTTTGCCCAGCACCTGTCAGCCCCCCAGTCAATGAAGCTATAATTTGAGCCCTGATTGGGGAGTTTATAGGGGGTGGGGAAGGCAGCTCCAGGGAAGAGACTCTAGAACAGTAGCTATGAGAAAGCCCTCAGTAGAATGTCAGACCCAGAGAAGAGACTTTATGACCTAGAATGTCAGAGCTGGAAGTAATTTAGAAGGTAGATGGGCTGCTGGCACAAGGGTGCTCAAGATCATACATTGGTAGCAGAGTACAGTGGTATTAAAGCAATAGCTCCGGGTTGGCTCCTGGGAATTGGTTGGACCAAGGGGCTAATGTCATTACAGATTTTCTCCCTTACAAGCCTAGGTAGAAGGCCCAATTTCTGGTAGGCAGAGGGTCCTTTCAAAAGACAAAAAGGTAGGCCTTGGAACAGGCTAATCCCTCCACAGCTTTCCAGATGGAGGATAATCCTCTTGGTGGCCTAGAGGCTAAAATTAGCTCATCTATCTAGGAGAAGAGGCTTAGGACTTGAGTGATACTCCCTTAGCCCAGGACAAACGTGAACAAAGGCCCCTGGATCAAGGAGGGAGAGGTGCTATGATAGTGAGCAGGAGCAGGCTAGCAATAGGTTTATAGCCTCAGAGACACACCAGTGGGATTTCCTGGCCTTCCCTGGAGGGAGCCAGAGGAAATAATGAAGATGGGGTTATGATGAAAAAGTCCATCTTAGATGAAGATGATGTCTACCTTCCACTCTACTTTCCCCTTTCCTTTACTACCCTCATCCACAGTGTAGAGAGCCTTCTTGATCTAAGCACATTGGGTCCTCCTGGACTTGTGTCTGTTTGACCTGGAAGGAAGGTCTATCAAGCTCAGCTGGGTCCAGCCTTTGGTGTTGGAAAACCTAGGTCTGAATTCCAACTCTTGCCACTTATGTGACTTTGGACAAATTATTCAATCACTTTGTACCTCAGTTTCCTCATCTATAAAATGAAGGGGTTGGATTATGTGACCTCTGAGTTCCTTTCCACCTTGAAATCTATGATCCTTAATTCTAAATAAATAGAGGCCAAAGAAAGGAGTGACACACAAGTAAGTGAGGAGCCCTGGTCCAGGGCTCTGTCCTCAGCCTCCCTTCTCCCCACATTTAGTCAGGAACTTAAGTCTTGTCTGTCATACCTCTTCCTATCTACTCTACCCCAACCCTAACCTCACCTCTTATTATAGCCCCTAGCTAACTTCTCTGCTCTCAACTCTTCTTCCACAAACTATCAGTCATTTTATTGGAGCTCAATTTGGGCAAGCCCCTGCTTGGTTTAGCTACTCTCTATGGTTTTCCTAACCTCTTGCTTCACTAAGCCAGGCCATTCTCCATAGCTCTTCCAAGGCCCTCAAAGAGAAAATCCAATTTTCTAAGCCTGGCAGACACACACACACACAGAGTCAAGACCTTCCACTGGCCCTAACTTTCTTGTCTAGCCTGAATGCTCCTTGGTCCTCCCTCATCCCAGCTAGGTCTCAGCCAAACCAGATCTCCCTACATCATAGAGGTTCCTCACTGGGAGGTTTCCTCCTAAATTCCTCCATCCCCTCCCATCAAGCCTCAACTCAGGTGTGACCTCTTTCAGGAAGCCTTCTTAAAAATTCTCCCAGGCCGTGGAGACCTCCTCCATCTCCTCCCTAATGCCTTTTTCACAGAATAGCACGGATGCCAACTAACGCTGCCCTTCCTCAGACCCAGCAGGCCCCTCGTTAGAGTCTGCCCAGGAGAATGCAATGAAAGGATCACCTGGTTCCGGGGGAGACGTCTTTGGAGCTAGTCACTCCGGCGGGCGATCCTTCCTCTAATGAGGTTCAGGAGGGAGGGCTAAGCTCCAGAAGAGCCACAACCTCCCTTCCCTCTCAGCCCGCCCTGGCCCCACCCCTTCTCCCCACCCCATCCCATCCTTTCTCTCAACTCAGCTCAGGCCTGCTCTGCCAACCCCTGGCCCTGCCCTGGATCTCGTCTAGAGGCTGCTGCAGCCAGAGTTCAGAAGGTCCCGGCCCAAGGCCTGCAGGCCAGCGGGCAGCTCCGTGACCAGGGGCAGTTCTGTTTTCTCACATGGAAGGTGAGGGGGTGGGACTCTAATATCTTCACACAGCAGGATCCATTCACAGACATGAAACCGGGAGGGACTTGTGGACTGTTCACAGCCTCCAATGTTCCCAGGCTCTCCCCTCCCCACCCCAGGCTGGAGAGCCGGAGATTGAAGGGGGGGAAGAGCATGAGAGAGGGAATCTGATCTCCCGGACAAAGGCTTCAACACTAAATGCCTCTCTGGCTTTCTGCAAGCTGTCTTCAGACCACATCCATCATTCAATTCTCTCCAAAGTTACTCATAACTTCTTAAATGTTCAGTCTAATGGCTATTTCTTAGTCCTCATCCTTCTTGGCATCTCTGCAGCCTCTGACACTGTCAATAGTCCTTCTTTCTCCTCTCCCGTTTCTAAGACCCTGCTCTCTCTTAGTTCTCTTCCCTGACTGTTTGTCTGTCTGTTCCTCAGTCTCCTTTGCTGGCTCTTCATCCAGATCATACCCACTAGTCAGAATGTCCAACAGGGCCCCCTGTTCTGGGCTCTGTCCTCTTATCACTCTACATGATTTCATTTAGAAGTTTTGTTTTTTTTTTATCACTTCCCATGTGGTCAATTATCACCTCTGTGCAGAAGACTCCCAGTTCTATTTATCCAGCTTTAGTCCTTCATCTGAGCTATGGTCCCAGTATCACCAACTGACTTTTGGACATTTTGAATCATATGTCCCATAAGCATCTCAAACTCAACATATCTCAAACCAAATCTTTCCCCCTAAGCCCCTTCCTCTTATTGCCTGGGATCATCACTAGGCTCCCAATCCCCCAAGCTTGAAACCTTAGTGTCAACCTCAATTTCTAATTCATATTCTCCCCCCACATATCTGATCTGTTTCCAAGTCTCATTGATTCTACCTTCTCAGCATCTCTCTTGTATGTCCTCTTCTTTTCATTCACACAGTCATTACCCTAGTGTAGGTCCTCATCAGCTCTTGCCTGTACCAACAGCCTTCTAATTGGCTCTTTGCTTTAAATCTCATTCCACTCCTCTCCATTCTGAACTCAACTGCCAAAGTGATTTTTTTTTTAAAAAGTGAAGTTCTGGAGCTTCTAGCAGTAGAGTTTGTTGTGGACTTGCCCATAGAGGTTGTTCAATAAATATTTATTGGATGAAAAAAAAAATTAAAGAGAAGTTCAGTCCATGTCATACCCTACTCAATAAGCTCCAGGGACTCCCTATTACTGCTAGAAACAAAACAAACAAAACAAAACAAAAATCCTGATTGGCTTTTAAAGCCTTTCCTGCCCTCATCCCTTTCTAGGTTCCTTGCTCTTGACAGATCCCTTCTCTTCAGGATCCCAATCCAGTCATAGTGGTTCATTTGGCTGTTCTTCACTCAAGGCACTTACTTCCTCTGCTGACTCCCTGTCTCTTTACTGGCTATCACACTGACCTCAAATGCTCTTCTTCTCTACCCCACCTCTTAGCTTTCCTGGCTGCCTCCAAGCCTCAGTTTGTCTCATCTTCAGAAAGAGGACTTTCCCAGCTTACCCCACTCTTAGTGTCTCCCCTCTTCCACTTCCACTGCGAATTTAATCTGAATGCACATAGTTATTTACAGTTTGTTCCTCCTGCTAGAATATGATCATTCTGAAGGGCAAGGACAGTTACTGTCTGGTTTTTGTTTCTGATTTCCTGGCATAGTGCTGGAGAATATTAGCATAGCGTTTGGCACATAGTAGCTTATCATCACAGTATCTGGCACAGGGAAGGTGCTTAAGAAATAACTTGCTGGTCCTAAAAGTGGTACAGTGGATAGAGCACTGGATTTTGAAGCAGGAGGACCTGGTTTCAAATACAGCCTCTGGGCAAGTCACTTTAACCTCTCTCTGCCCCACTTTCTTCAATTGTAAAATGGGGATAATAATAATATAACACCTACCCATCTCCCATCTGAAGATCAAATGAGATAGGGGAAGTTAGGTAGCACAGTGGATAGAGGGCCAGTCCCAGAGTTAGGAGGACCTGGGTTCAAATCTGACCTCAGGCACTTCCTAGCTATGTGACCCTAGGCAAGTCACTTAACTCTGATTGCCTAGCTTTTGCCATTCTTCTGTCTTAGAATTCATACTAAGACAGAAGATAAGGGTTTAAAAAAAAAAAAGATCAAATGAAATAGTATTTGCAAAGCCCTTAACACAGTGCCTTGTACATTTTTTTTTTTTAATCCTGGGACTCCATTCTAGGAGCATAGGGCCACAACCAGTAGGCAATGGGTCGCTCAGGGTCACCCAGCTGGGAAGTGTCTGAGCCCAGACTTGAACCTAGGACCTCCAGTCTCTAGGCCTGGCTCTCAATCCACTGAGCCACCCAGCTGCCCCTGCCTTGTACATAGTAGGTGCTTAAAAAGTGTTTCCTTCCTTTTCTCCATCATACTGCCTTCCCTATCTTCTGTAGCAGTCTAGGATATTGTATATTATAATAAAAGCTGAATGACTATTGCAATAGCTTCCTTCCTAACTGGCATTCCTGCCTTAAATCTCTCCTCTCCATTCCAAGCTCCAGAGACTGTCAAAAGGATACCATTCCCCCCCACCCCCCACTCAAGAAACTCTAGTGGCCACTCTCTTTAGGATTAGGTATGTTTCTCTACAGACCAGAAAAAATTATTTCCATAGTTCTCATGCAAACATCTCACTTTCCATCTCTTTGCCCTGGTTGTTTCTCTGACTAAATTTCCTAACTCCCCTCTGAGTCTCAGAATCCTTTGTTTGTTTTAACCTTTCCCTTCTGTTTTAGGATCAATACTAAGTGTGATTTTTGAGGCTGAAGAGCAATAAAGGATAGGCAGTCAGGGTTAAGTGACTTGTCCAGAGTCATACAGCTAGGAAGTATCTTGAGACCAGATTTGAACCCAGGATCTTCTGTCTCCAGGCCAGGTTCTCTAATCCACTGAGTCATGTAACTGCTCCTTTTGCTAGTCATTCTTACAGTAGCTATAAGCATGGAGGCTAGAGGTAAAAGCTATTCTGGTGGGGAGAGAGAACTTGGTTCTTGTTTTGGGCCATATGATCTTGGGTACATCTCTTTACCAATATGGGCCTCAGTTGCCCCATCTGTAAAATAAAAAACTGGACTTGATAGCCTCAAAGGGCCCTTCCGGCTTTCGTGGTCTGTGAGTTGATAAACAAGAGTGAAGCTGACTGTGTACAACACATAGTCCCTCCCCACATCTCCATGGCAGCTTCACTTCCTCTATCCTTGGTTCTGTCTGCTGCCAACCACTAAGAGGAAGTACAGAAATGGTACAGCCTTCCCCTTACACTCACGTCCTTTGTCTTTGACAGTCACTGATAAACAGAAATGGTGCTGGTGATCGAGGTTGGGAGAATCCCCGTCCACAGCCTAGAGACAGGAATGTTTCAATGGTAAATGTCAAGTGTAAAGTAAGTGACAAGCAGTGTGGAGTGGTGGATAGGGAGCTGCCCTGGGAGCTAGGAAGACGTGGGCTTTAAATTCCGTCTCCGACATCCACTAGCAGTGGGACCCTGGGCAAGTCACCCTTTCTAGCCTCAAGGCAACTCTCTTAAACTTGTTTTTAGAGTTGAAGTTTTTAGTTTAGTTGAAGAGGTGAATTGGTAGAGGAAGTCCATCTGAGAGCTCCCTATAACAAGGAAATTACAGTCCAATTCCTATCCCAAATTTTTTTAAAAAGCAAGTATAAGATGGTAGAGACTGTGGCCACAAAAATCCTTGGCTAAGTCATTTTACCTCCTTGGGCCTCTGTTTCCTCAAATATCAAGTGATGCTTGGGTTGGACTGGATGGACTTTGAGGTCTCTTTCCAGCTTTAGACATGTGATCTAATAGGATCTTAGGGTATATTAAGAGAGGCTTAGTGCTCAGGAAGAAGGTGGTAGTAGTCTCCATATATTTTGGATCCAGCCAAACTACATCTAAAATATTATATTCGTTCCTGGGGGGGAACAATATTCCTGGAGAGATGACTGGAGTCAATATTATCTGAGACTCCATTGAAAGAAATGGGGATAAGGGGCTGCTAAGTGGCTCAGTGGATAGAAAGCCAGGCCTGGAGATGGAGAGTCTCAGGTTCAAATGTGCCCTCAGATACTTCCTAGCTGTGTGACCCTGAAGGAGTCACTTAACCCCAAGTGCCCTTATTACTCTTTGGCCTTGGAACTCACATTCAGTAATGATTCAAAGACAGAAGGTAAGAGTTTAAAAAAACAAAGAAAGAAAGAAAGAAAGAAAGCAAGCAATGGAGATATTTAGCCTGGAGAAGAAAAGGCTAAAGGGGAGGAGGACAGGCTTTCTTCTCTTTAAATTATGTTATGTGGAAGAGGGAAGAGCTAGAAAGGAACAAGGAGTGGACATCACAGAGTGACAGCTTTAGGTCTGACTAAGGACACACTTCCTAATAATGAGAGCCAGTCAAAGCCCAAAGTGGGAAAGGATTTCCCTGGAGGTCTTTGATAGAATTTTATTTTTAAAAATACTTTTCCATGGCTACAAGATTCATGTTCTCTCCCTCCCCTCTTCTGGAGCTGACAACAATCCCTGGAGGTCTTTGAGCACAGGCTTATGATGTTTGATGACTTATAGGGTATATTGAGAAAGGGACTATTGGTCAGCTCCAGGATCTACCAGAATAGTTTCTGAGTGGCTTTCACACTGGTGACTCTCTGTGATTCTTGGGATATGGAGGGAGGAGTAGGAGGAAAGGAGAGATATTCTTCCAACAGGAGGATCCCAGATGAATTCCCTGAGTAAAGATCCCTAGCAGCTTTAGGTCCACTGCATGGGAGTTTGAACTGAAGAGACTGTTGAAGTCTTCTATCGTCTGACAGATGAGAAAACTGAGGCCTAGAGGTTTATTTGTCTCGGTCAAAGCATCATAATTCCTAAGATTCAAGTCCAGGTTCTCTAATGCTCTTTCTACCTGAAACAGGTTGGGAGGATCGTTCGATAAGAAAGAGGTCTTAGAAACCATCTAGGGCTTCTACCTCATTTTATGGATGAGGAAGGAGCCTGAGGCCCACAGAAGTTATATACCTTGCTCAAAGTCACAAAAGTAGTCAGTAAAAAAGGCAAGAATTGAACCCAAAGTTTCTGACTCCAAAGCTCTTTGTACCTCTCCACTACTGCTTCTCCATCCCAGGAAGGCTAAGTTTGAAGCCCTAGGAGTTGTCATGTCCATCACTGGTAGTCTGTTGAATGCATACCCTTACCCTACTGGTGTCCTAGCCCCAGAGGACCTTGGGGTTCTTGCTCTACCCAGTTAGCCTTTAGTTGGCCCTTAGAACAGCCTTTATAGAGAATTTGGCAAGTGTCCCGATATAGGATTGAGCCTAGAGCTAAGGAGAGGCCAAGCTGAGAGACTGAGGATGAAGCTCCAAATCCTGTTTGGGCAATAGCACCAAAAACAGGGCACATTATTATAGCCTCCTACTGATTGCCCTCAATCTGGGTCATAGCCTTTTCCCCTATGTGGGGTAATGCCAGCTAAGACTGATTAGCTTCGGTGTGTGATGCTGGGGGTGCAGAATGTAGAGAAGGAGGAAGTGAGCTAAGGTAGAAAAGGCAAGGGGAAGGCAGGAATGAAGATTTGAGGGCCCACAGGAGGATGGGAGGATAGGGATCATGGCTCTTCTTAGGAGCCTCTGGATACTAAAAGGAAGACAAAAGCCAGCCTCTAGAGCACAGAGGCCCCATATTTTTTTCCTATCATAGAAAGGGGTGTGTGTGTGTGTGTGTGTGTGTGTGTGTGTGTGTGTGTGTGTGTGTGTGTGTGTGTGTGTGTGTGATAGCCTTGGATGCTACCTCTTCCAGGATGACAGCTGTTTTCTCTGAAGCTGAGGAGGAAGAGAAGGCCCAGCTCCTTTGCTAAGGGCAAGCTCGTAGAGCAAAGGGATTGGGTGGTTTCCTAATGGAATAATCTTATGGGCCAGAGGAGCACTCTACTCCCATCCTAGGAAAATCCCCAAATGCCATTATTAAAGAGCATAAGATAACTGACTTTCTTTAGGATAAAAAAACAAAAGTTACCCCAGAGTCATAGAGAACTGACAAATTGAGTCACAACCAGTTTGTGGCTGAGGCAAGATTTTGTCTTGAGGGTAAAGAGAGTTTTCTATCGATGCCAATAGTCACTGGGCTGGTTCTGCCCCTTTTCCCCTCCCTTCATATAATTGACATTTATTAGCCAACATTATGTCTTTTTCTCCCTCCTTAATCCTCTTTCTCACACTTATTCAACCTATATCTTCTGTCTTAGAATCAATACTAAGTACTAGTTCCAAAGCAGCAGAGTGGTTAAGGGCTAGGCAGTCATGGCTAAGTGACTTGTCCAGGGTCACTCAGATAGGAAGTGTCTGAGGCTAGATTTGAACCCAGGACCTTCCAACCCTAGACCTGGCTCTCTATCTACTGAGCCACCTCATTGCCCCATGTCAATGGATTCTCAACATGACCACATGGTATGGAGGCAAGTGCTTCATTTATTTACAAATGAGAAAACCAGCTTTGAGGAATTAAATGGTTTGTCTGTTATTGTACAACTAGTAAGTGCCAGAGGCAGGATTTGAATCTCAGGTCACACCTGACTTGTCATTCCAACTCTTTCTGCTCGAATTCTCTGTGGATGGATAAGGCTTTGGATAATATTAATGATAGGATATAGCATGCCAGAGCTTGGAGGGCCCTTAAAACATGAACAGTAGAGGCAGGAGGGCCCTTAGAACACAGGACGTGGGAGCTGGGAGGACCCTCGGAACATGCGAGTGTTGGGAAGAATTTTAGAATGTAGAATGCCAAAGCTGGTGGAAATATCAGCATATGGAGAATCAGAGCTAAGGTGGCCATTAGACGAATGTCAAAGATGGGAAGCGCCTTACCAATCTAGTGTATCTCCACCACTTCATTTTACTGAAGGAAGAGAGACTTGCTCAAGAAACTCACACAGCTAGTTATGTCTGAGCCCTTCTCTCAGGACACTAGTCATTAACCCTAGTCATTCGATGTCACAGTTTCAGATTGTTTTGGAAAATGGGGGGGGGGGGGCTCCAGGGGATATGAGTTCACTGGGAAGACAATCCATTTATTTCTTCAATCAGGTAGCAAATACCTCCTTAGCACCTTCCACAGAGGTAGGAAGAGATGAAGTGGAATGGTAGGAAGAGATGAAGTGGAATAGGAGTGTTAGGTTGGGGGGCAGCTCCATGGTTTAAGAGCCAGACCTAAGGACAGGAGGTCCTGGGATCAGATTTGACCATATCACACTTCCTGGCTGGGTGATCCTGGGCAAGTCACTTAACCCCCTTACTGCTCTCTTGCTTTGGAACCAATACAAAGTATTGATTCTAAGACAGAAACTAAGGGTCAAAATAAAAAAATAAACAAATAACAAATTTTTTTTGTTTTTGTTTTTTGTTTTTAATTTTTTTTAAACCCTTGACTTCTGTGTATTGACTTATAGGTGGAAGATTGGTAAGGGTAGGCAATGGGGGTCAAGTGACTTGCCCAGGGTCACACAGCTGGGAAGTGTCTGAGGCTGGATTTGAACCTAGGACCTCCTGTCTCTAGGCCTGGCTCTCAATCCATTGAGCTACCCAGCTGCCCCAAATAACAAATTTTTAAAAGAACATTAGACCTGATGACAAGAAGACCTGAGTTCAAATGGATTAGACACTTATTAGCTGTGTAGCCTTAGGCAAGTCACTTAACCTATTGGTCTGCCTCAGTTTCCTCTACTGTAAAATGGGGATTATAATAGCATGTAGCTCCAAAGGTTGTTGTGACTATAAAATGAGATAATAGTTATAGAATGCCCTTAGCAGTGCCTGACACATAGTAGGTACTATATATATGCTTATTTCCTTCCTGTCATAGTCAAAGGAAGGCCAGGGATGGGTGGGACAGAGAGAAAAATGGGGGCCTTGCCCTGTCAGAGCTCATAGCTTATCCAGGAGAACAGAACTCAACAACTAGAAGAAAATGACTTCACAAGGCAGCAAGAATATATTAAACAAAATAAAAAACATGAAAAATTTGAGGAGAATATGAAACACCTCATTGATTCAACCAAAGATCTGGAGAACAGAGCTAGAAGAGATAACTTAAGAATTATTGGTTTACCAGAACATCATGATAAAAGAAAAAGTTTAGATAGCATTTTACAAGAAATTATCAGAGAAAATTGCCCAGAAATTCTTGAACAAGAAGGAAAAGTGGAAATTGACAGGATCCACAGATCACTTCCTACATTTAATCCACAACTGACAACTTCCAGGAATATTATAGCCAAATTCAAAAACTACCAGACCAAGGAAAAAATATTACAAGCTGCTAAAAAGAAGTCATTCAGATATCAGGGAACCACAGTTAGGATAACACAAGGAAGTACATAATTGGGGAATGGGCCAAAAAAAGGGCATGTGGTTGGGGAATAAAGGAGGGATTGGAGAGGGAGACAATGGAGGTTAATTTTAAGGTTGGTGCAGCAGTCAGCTGGAGAAATGATGAAGCCTCAAACAAGGCTAGGGGTCTGTGTGAGTGGAAGAAAAAGGTAGGTTGGAGGGAACTGGCAGAGGTGACTGATTGTAGGAGGGGAATGACGAAGACCTTAGAGTCAAGGAAAGACCTGAAGTTTTAAAGCCTAGTGGGGATGATGAATGATGGAGGCAAACAATAGAAACACAAAGTTTTGTTGAGGGGGAGGAGAGGTTTCAGTAGAAGATGATGAGTCTGGATGTACATAGGTTGAGTTTGAGGGTGTGGCACCATAAGCTTCAGATTTAAGAGGCAGTATCATAGAGAGAAGAAATGAAACTGTGGTGGGGGATGAAATCACTGTGGATCATGAAATCATTGACTAGATCAGAGCTAGAAAGGCCCTCAGAGGCTCTCTGGTTCAATCCCCTTATTTCATAGATGAAGAAGCTGAGGCCAAGAATAGTAAGGCAAGAAAGGAAAAAGCACCAGCAGTGGGATTCAAACCTAGGTCCTCTAATTTCAGAGCCAGTCAGGATTCTTCCTACTAAAGAAACATGGGAGGGAAAAAAAAAAAAAAAGAGTAGACAGAGGTTAAGAACAGAGCCTTAGGGAATCATTGTATAAACAGGGAGGAGATAAAGAACAAGAAGGAAGAGATGACAGAAGATAAGAGTCATCAGAGAAGCTGAAGAACTTGAGAATGAGGCAGTGGGGTCAGGGAGTTAAGACACCTAGGTTCCAGTCCTCACTCAACTGACAACTGATTTTTTACCTTTCCCACAGACCCCCTGGGTTTTCCCTTCTATAAAATAAGGGAACTGAACCTGATAAGTTTGACTGTCCCAGTTTTGATGTTCTCTGAGTTAATTTGAGAGTGTGATGGATTTGATGGAGCCAACTTACACTCTGTGATTCCATCATATTCAATCAACAGTTGTTAGTTATCAAAGTCTGTCTGTTCCTTGGAGCCCTGATAGTACTCTCCAGACTCCCTCTTCTCTACTCTGATACTGCTACCACTCCAGTATAGGCTCCCATCACTTTGTGCCTGGACTGACATAATAGCCTGCTGGTGGGTCTGCCTGCCTCGAGTTTCTCCTTATTCCAGACCTAACTTCCCCACTTAGCTTGATTTTTCTAAGGTACTAGCCTATGTCATCCCCATGCTGAGTATTAACTCTAGTGGCTCTCTATTACAGAATTCTTTATTTATTGATCAAAGCCTTTCATAACCTAATCCTTCCTACTTTACCTATTTTCTTGTACCTTTCCTAACATCAAACCCCACCCCACCACCAATACTCTTCAAAACTGACACTGTCTGTCTTCACACAAGTCACTCCATCTCTTACCATCTGGGCATTTTCATTGGCTTTCCTGGCTTCCTTCAAGTTCCAGCTAAAATCCTACCTTCTCGAAGCAGCCTTTCCCAAATCTCCCACAGTGTCTTCCTGCCATTATTTCCCATTTATCCTTTCTATACCTTGTTTGTATATAGCGGTTTGTTTATTGTTTCCTTCATTAGACTGCAAGCTCCCTGGGGGTAAGGTCTTTTTTTTGGGGGGGGGGTCTTTCTTTGTGTCCTTAGACACTTATCCTAATGTCAGACACATTGTAGGCACTTACATTGGGAAAAATAGAATAGATAATTTTATTAGATAAAATGAATAAAGGTTTTACACAAATAAATCTGACACTGGGCAAGTTATCAAATCTATAAGTGCCTCAGTTTCCTCAACCAAAAAATGAAGTGTGTGGACTTAATGGTGTCTAAGATCCTTTCCAGTTCTAATCTATAACCCCAGTGATGGGCAACCTTTTGAGCTTGGTGTGTCAAAATTCACCCAAAAACTGAGTATAACTCGGGTGGTGTGTCACTTTGAGAAAAAAACCCACAATTTCACAATGTTTATAGTTTAAATAACAAAAATGTATAATTGTAATATATAACTGTATTTAATAAACCAAAACAGGTAAATTAATATAGGTAGAATTGTCATCTACAGTGTACAGAGTGTCTATGCTACACTACAGGAAATGTTTCATCCTAGGCATGTGGCCCCATACTTCTCTGTATGCGGCTTCGTGTCATCAAAAATGGCTATGTGTGCCAGTGCTGACATAGGCGGCCGCATACATGCCATAGGTTTGCCATCACTCAAATCCTGGCTTTGCTCTTGACTATTTGTGTGATCTCAGGCAGGTTGAAGTTAATTAACCAAAATTTCCTTTATTCATCTGGAGTTATTTTAGGGTCAGAATGAAAGGTTAGGTTGTCACAGACTCTTCTCATCTCTCAAGACTCATCTTCAAGACCCCACCTTGCCTCCTAAGGTCTAGGCCAGCTCAAAAGGATAGCACAGGTAGCTGTGGGCTTATCAGGCAGTCCCAGTCTCCATTGGGCTATCATTGGTTCCCAAACTTTTTTGGCCTACTGCCCCCTTTCCAGAAAAAATATTACTTAGCGCCCCTGGAAATTATTTTTTTTAATTTTAATAGCAATTAATAGGAGAGATAAATGCGCCTGTGGCCATCACCACTCCCCTGGATCACTGCAGCACCCACCAGGGGGCGGTGGCGCCCACTTTGGGAATCACTGCTTTAAAGACAGGCCATCCATGTTTAGGAAGAACTTCATCTCCTTTTTCTCCTTACTCTCTCTTCCTTTCTTTCTTCCCTACATCTCTATCCCTCTCCTATCCACAGGTCATTTGCAGTCAAATCATCAAGATAAGCTTGAAAGCTTAGTCTAGAAATTAATAGATTTCTTCAAGAATTTTTGCTTCCTAAATTCCTCCCCCATGTCTAACAGAATGATCTGTCTTAACCTGCCCTTACTCCCAGACTTTTAGGGAAGAAAGGACAGGTGGGTTCTGGGATCAACACCCTTATCCAACATGTCAGGGCCAGTCCTACTCCTCTCTCCTGGTTTGTCCAGGATCCAGGCCATGTTATTTTAGTCTCAAGTCTACCCTGATTCTCTGGAGTCCTGAAAAACTTGCCTTTCTTGGAAATCTTACCAGCCTAGCTAGTAGCAGAGTTGGCATTTGAACCAAGATTCCCCTCCCAGGCTTGTCTAGACTTGCTTGTCTTTCTTTATAGTAACCACTCGCTATGATATCTGTCCAGGTTGGCATATATATACATATATATATGCATACACACACTTAAGTTCCCTCTTTCCCCTTTTCATTTTGAAATCCTTTTTTTTGCAAAGATTTGCAAAGCTCCAATACAGTGTTACTAGGGGACAGAAGATCCAATTCCCAGTTATCCCACAGCATCATTCTTAGAATGACTGGGGAAACTGAGGCTCATGGAAGTTAAAGAAGTCACATAGCTAGTCAAAAATCCCTTTAATTTTATTTTTATTGATGGTCTTTTTAAAAATATTGTTATAATTTCCCAATGATTCTCTCCCTCATAGAACACTGAGGAAGGAGTGTCAAAGGTTGCCTGGGGAAGGATACCAGTCCTAGGTAAAGAAAAGTTTCTTCTGAATAAAATATAACCTTTTGGAGCTATGTTTCAGTCATGGGTCTTTCTGGTCCCAATAAACCTGCTTTGAGGTATCTGAGAGATCATATTTGTTCCCTTGTATTCGACTCTCCAGTTCATCTTGTTTGCTACTCTTACTTTGTGTATGGGAATTTTAGTAATCTTTCTTAGATTCTGTCTCCTGTGGAGAATTGCTAGTCTTCCTCGGTGGCAGCCACTCGCTGTGATAGCTAGCTTGGCATGTATAGGTACTTAATAGTTTCCTCTTTCCCCTTTTCAGTTAAAATTTTTTTTTTGTAATTAGATTTGCAAAGCTCCAAGCAAATACATTGCTACTAGTCCTTATTAGATACATTTCTTGCCTAGTCAGGAGCCTGTTGATTTTGTATTTTAAGCTATGCTCAGAGAACAAGAGATTTAGAGTTGAAAGGGTCCTAGGAGGTAACTAAGTCCAATCCCTTCATTTTACAACTGAGGAAACTTGAGAAATGCCATTCTCAGAAACCATTTTTTCACCAGTTGTTTATTTCTCAAATATGCAGTTCATTTCCAAATCCTTTGTTTTCAGTGAGCAGCAACGATGGAAACATTTAAGGTATCTTCAGGCTAGATCATTTGTGCCCAGGCAAAAGTAGGTAGTAGTCATTCTGCTCAATCAGTCCAGACAGGTGCTTCTGTCTTGTCTTAGATATGTTCCTCTGACTTGTCTTCTGTCATGTCACAGAAACATTCCCCAGGAAAGTCAGTGTCTATACCTCTCAACAAAGAGTTAGCAATGGGCAGCTAGGTGATTCAGTGGGGTTTGAGAGCCAGACCAGGCCTAGAGACAAGAGGTCCTGGGTTCAAATCTAGCTTTCAGTACTTCCAAGCTGTGTGACCCTAGGCAAGTCACTTAACCCCCATTGTCTAGTCCAGTGATTCCCAAACTTTTTTGGCCTACCGCCCACCCTTTCCAGAAAAAATATTACTTAGCACCCCCTGTCACATACTATCACTGCCATCTTATAGTTTTTCACCATCCCCAGATGCACCTGTGGCTATCGCCACTTCCCTGGATAGATGTAGCACCCACCAGGGGGCAGTGGCGCCCACTTTGGGAATCACTGGTCTAGACCTTACTACTCTTCTGCCTTAGAATGAGTACTGTTATATGTGATAGGGCTGATGAAGAGATGGCCCAAGGTCCTCTGATGGTGTGAGGACCTGAGCTGAATGAGGGTGAGAATGCCTAGGTGAACACCAAGTTGTGGCAGTGAACACCAAGACCCCACAGAAATATCTGAAACTAAACCATACACCCAGCTCCAACACAACAGTGTCCTAGGAATAAGTGATCAGATAAGAAGCTGCTGGGTTAGGTCACATAGCTTCTTTGATTGCTTCTCCTGGCTTCAAAGCTGTATAGGTAATGATGCTGACTGACTTAACTTAGTTTGAGCAATCCCTTTCCCTCAGATACCCAAGGATATAATCAATGATCCTCAGGGCAATGATGACATTCATCTAAGTATGCTTTAGAATTTAATAACAACAAACTTAGGGAAAGGGAACAGGGTTGAAAGAAAGAGGTATCAGGAGAGCTTGACTAAAACTAATGACGATTAAGGGTTGTCACTTAAAGGGAATCGGGTTTGATACTGGCAGCTGGAGAGGTTTGTCCTCTCTGTAGGCACTTGACTAGACCAGGCCCTTTGGCCTGAAACAGATTGATTGAGTATTGATGTTATCTCTTCCCCGATGTTCAGTTGATCAAATGTATAGCACAGCTTTACACAGAAGTTGAAGGTGTAATAGCAAAGGGAACAGGATGCAGGAAACCTAAGTTGAATTGACTTGGCTTACCCAAATCCCAATCAACCTTCCCAAGTCCCTTCTCGGGATTGAGAGAGCTTCTTGTTCAAATTTCTCCCTTTTATAGTCCTGGCAGTAACTGCCTTGCTGGCTCATGCATCCAGGTTGGTTCCAAATCTAAACTGCTGAGTGTCACTCATTTTGCTCTCCATTTTGTTTAGCAGAAAGTGATATTACAGTATTAAGCATTGGTTCCAAGACAGAAGTAAGGATTTAAAAAACAACAATAACAATAACAACAACAACAAAAAAAAACACCAGGGAGTTAGCAGACACCTCTATTTATCTCTTTTCTCTCTAATCCTTATAATGGATGATCTCTCACTTGACAGTACTTACAGCTCTTTATGGTGGGAGCCAGGGCTTGAGAACATGACCTATGATTCCACAGAGAATGTAACTTGAGTAAATGTAAAGAGCAAAAGAAGCTCCAACTATCTCACTGAAGGACTTGTACGTGACCATAGGCCATCTCCCTGCACTATGGCATTTTTGTTCTATTTTTATATATAATACCTGGTTCCACCTGGGGTCGGAGCAGGGATCTGCCATTTTGTCCTGCTGCCACTTAGGACACCTTATCTTTTGTGAATAAAGTTCCTCAATTAACCCTAATAAAACCTATTAATATCCAATATTAATATCCCAAGCTGGCATGGGCCCTCTTTCTTCAGTATCTCAATATTCTTTAAGACGGTCTGCCACCTTATAATGAGCATAATCAAGGCAGAACAGATCTGCCCCCTTACGTTTGGGACAGTTTGGCAAGATGGTCTGCCTCCCTACAAATCTTGTGCCTTTATAGGCATCTAAGCAGCTACTTCTTCCTTAGGCAGAACTCCAATTTTGCTTCTTAGCTCCAACTGTTGGGTTGTACATCTTTCCTCCCTGTACTGGGTGACATTCTTCTACATTCCAGTCTTCTAACCTAGGTCAGGATTCTCAGATGCCTTCTCAGATTGGTTTTTTGTGTTTTTACACTGAAACCCTCCTTCCATTAAAAAAACAAAGACCTTTTTTAAACCTTTACTTCCTGTCTTTGTAACAACTCTTAAGAAAGAAGGGCAAGGGCTAACCAATGGAGGTTAAGTGACTTGCCTAGAATCACACGTCTAGGAAGAATCTGAGGCCAGATTTGAACCCAGATCCTCCTGACTCCAGACCTGATGCTCTATCTAGTTGCCCCAGATCACTTCCTTTTCTGGAAAGTGGAAGGGCATCCCTACCTTATAGGACTTTGTATCCAGAACTGTAAGAGACCTCAGATCTTATGGGCAAACTATTCCCTGAGGGCCAGATCAAGGCCTTAATTTGCCCATCACTTCCTTAAGCAATTCCCTAATCACAATACCCCCACATGGATGTAGTGATTAGGGAATTGCTTAAGGCAGTGATGGGCAAACTAAGGCCTGGATCTGGCCCCTTGGGGAATAGTTTGCCCATCACTGATCTAGTGCAACTCTCTCTAAAGAAACCCAGGGAGATTGCCAGCTTACTTTCTTAAGTAATTACAATGTATTAGGTACTGTGTTGGGGATACAAATACAAGGAAAGACAGTCCATGCCCTCAAGAAGCTTACATTCTGAAAGAGGAAGACAACATATAAAAGGGAACTGAAAAAAAAGGGTGTGGGGGAAGAGAAGAGAGGTAATAAAATCCAGAGAGCTTTGAGAGGAATGAAGCTCATCAATGGCAGAAGAGGACTGTCCAGGGAGACTAAATAACAACCAGCCTTATATAGTATGACCAAAACAGAGACAAGATTTTTACTGAAGTCCTCTAATCTGAGCCATGCCCTTTCAGTTAAAACTATACTGGCTTGGGGGCAGCTGGGTAGTTCAGTGGATTGAGAGACAGGCGTAGAGATGGGAGGTCCTAGGTTCAAATTTGGCCTCAGACACTTCTTAGCTGTGTGACCCTGGGCAAGTCACTTAACCCCCATTGCCTAGCCCTTACCACTCTTCTGCCTTGGAACCAATACAGAGTATTGACTCTAAGACGGATGGTAAGGGTTTAAAATTAAAAACAACAACAACAATAACAAAAACAAAACAAAAAATGACACTGGTTCCTTCTTTTCTAGGAGGAAGCTTAGGCTATATTTTGAACACAGTTAGCAGTTATTTGGTTGTGACAGAAATATAAACAGCATGGAGCCATTGTAGATTGCTGCAACATTTGTGCTGCATTTCATACTTTGGGGAAATGAGATCCTCAGTCCTTGTCTTTCTAAGAACTACCAGGGACAGCTCCTCAACAAGGTATTCAAGGGCAACTCCCTCTGCCTACAAATCTGGCAACAACTTATCTTCCTAGCTTTATCACTTATGTTTACTCTCTACATGGACAGTTTCAGCCTGGAAGGAATCATACTTTCCCACCTCTGTCCCTTTGCCCTAAACTCTCCTTTATACTTGGAAAGTCCTCTCTACTATCTCGGTCCAATGAAATCCCAGAGTAATGAGTCATCTACCATGCTATTTATCACCATCATCCACCATGCCAAACACCGCCATTCTCCTATTTTGCTAACCTCCTTTAAGGCAGTACCCTGGTTTTTCTATTGCTGTATGACACAGCAGACTACCTCATGGATGTGAGGGAGCTGAGCCCTGCTTTCTTGCCTGCCTTGCTAGGTCCTGAGTTGAACATCTCTATCTATTGCATGACCCATGGGAGAGGGGTTTGCAGGGAAACATAAGATCTCTGACCCTCTCACATCCAACTCCTCTGATCTAGATAGGGATTTCAAGGCTGAGAAGTAGCAAGAATGTTGTAGAAGGTATTGGCTCAGAAATTCTGTCAACACCCCTTGACCATTGTGTGATCTTAAGCGAGTCATTTAATCCCTCCCATTCAATTTCTTTATGAACTATTTCAAGAAAAGGGAAGTGACAATCTCACCGTAGCCTATGATGGTTAGAACACGCCCAGAGCCTTGAGTTCAGAGGATTTTGAGAAGGCTACTGATGAGTGCCAGTAAAGTCAGGATGATGAAAGACCTCATACTCATGCCACAGAAAACAAGTTGTAGGAACTGCAAACATTTAGCTTGGAGGAGACTTGGTATAAGTGAGTTCATGATAGTGCTCTTCAGGTAATTGTAGGATTCTTATGGTAAAGGAGGATGAGACTTGTTCTGCTTGGCTTTAGAACGTAGGGCTGGGAGCAATGGAGAAATGAGTAGAAATTGCCTAGAAGCAGATTTTGCCTCTGTGTGAGGAGAAAACATCCTAAGAAAGAGAGCTGTCCAGCAGTGGAAAGGGTGCCCCAGAGACAGTGGATCTGCCTCTTAGGAGGGTCTCTAAACAAAGGCTGGTAGAGCAGGTCATTTAACAACTCAGAGATAGAAGGAATTCTCTTTGATTAGGTGGCTCTGAGATCCTGTGATTCTATCCTGAGTCTCACTTACAATTCAGTCTCTCTCAGAAAGCCTTCCATAATCGTAAAGGCAGAGATAATTGTTCTGTGTCTGTGCCTACTTTTGTCAGTAACTCTCCATGGAACCATATTGTGACTGTAGTTATATATGCCCGTATGCCTTATCCCTTCTACTAAATGATGGACTCCTTGGTAGTATTTAGAACTTTGAAGAGATCTAGTCCAAACTCTTTGTTTTATAGTTGAGGAAAACTCAGGCCCAGGGAAGGGAAGGGACTTTCCGCAGGTCACAGTTGAAAAGTTTCTTGCAAACCACAGTTTCTATGCTCTAAACCAATAGTTCTTTTTTCTCATCCTCCCTTCCTTGATTATATGAATGAATCAATCAAAATGCATTTTTAAAAGTAGCTAACATGTGTCAAGCAGTGTCCTAGGCCTGGAGAAACAAAGACAAAGAATGAAGCAATCCCTACTCTAAGGGAGCTTACATTCTCTCTCTGACTATAACCTCTCTCTCTCTCTCTCTCTCTCTCTCTCTCTCTCTCTCTCTCTCTCTCCACCCTTCTCTGAATGCTACCATGGAAAGGAGCAAACTTACAGGATATCTAGTCCAGGACCATAACTAGAATTGTTGGACCTGGAGGGGAACAACATGAAAACTACCTTTAAATCAGTTTCTAAAGATAAATTCAGTTGTGGATGGGAGAGACCTTGAGGCAGCAGCCTTTATGGAGGCAGAGACTCTGTAATACTATGCCATGGGCCTAATGCTGGGGATTAGGTGCCAGAGGGAGAGGTTCATTTGTGGTGGGGCCACTGAGGGTTTGGGAGGAAGTTGACAGTTTCCTGTTTCAACTAATTATTTTTGTTAAATGCTAAACTTAGTTATATCTGCCACTTTCTACCTGCATGCCCTTGAGCAAGTCAGATGACCTCTGAGGGCCTCTGTTTCCCTTCTGAAAAATGAGAGGGTTAGACTTCTGAGGTTCCTTCCACTTCTAAATCCGTGATCTTACAGGTACAAGTGTCATTAGCATCTTCTAAATTTTAACACCTTGAGACAAAGGTCCAATCTATCCTATCCCAAGAATAGTAATATAATTGTGATGATGATAATAATAATAGCTCGTGTTTACATAGCACTTTAAGGTTTACAGGTATCTTACATACGTTATCCCATCTGATCTTCATGGGAATCTACTACTGGACTATGTTCTTGTCCAGTCCTCATTTTGCAGATGAGGCAACTAATTGACTTGCCATTGTCATAGAGGTAGGAAATGTCAGAGCTAGGGTTTAAACCACTCTCTAGACTCTGAACTCGGCATTCTTTCAAAACATTTTTCACCTGTCTCTGGCTCCTCGCCTTCCCTCATTCTATTCCCTTAACCTGACTGTTTGGCCCTTCCATCTCCACTTCGTCAAGGTTCAGCTCACAAGTCATGTGTCCCAGGAACCTTTCCAGGATTCACAAGTTGGACTTCCCCATTCCCCAACACGTGAATTATGCTTCTCTTAGGAACAACTGCAGCTCATGTTGCTCTGGTGTTTCCAAGGTTGATAAGGCAACTTCCCTGCAACTGTATGAGGTTATGTTAAGATGATTATTCCCATTTTATAGAATCTATAATATAGATGGTAAAACTGAAGCTCAGGGTGAAATACCTAAGTAGTGTCAAACCTGGGATTTAAAACCAGGTCTCTTGACCCTTTTTACTATGCTATGATTCCTCTTCCCTTAGTAGGTGCTCTCAGTTAATCCCTGATAACTGATAGGATCCTCTCCTAGACTGATCTCCAGGAATGAGAGAAGGCATATGCTTAAAAAAATGGGGCTCAGTCACCTGATTAACTTTGCCTTTCCATGGTGTAATCCAAAATAACATCTATAGATACTCTATGTATCTATAGCACCTTCAAGTTTATTTACACATCAACCTTGGAGGGCTTCCCCCTTTTTACAGGTGGAAAAATCGAGGCTCAGAGTGAAGTAAATCTGTTCTCAGCCATTAAGCTATTTTTAGTGAGAGCTAGGATTCAAACCCAGTTTTCCTAACTTCAAGTACCGCTTTTTTCCTACTTTACCCTACTGCCTATCATAGTCTACCTTGTGTTGCTCTAACTGCTGCATCTTCTCCTATAAACTATGTGGGATAAGGGACCAAGTCTTATTCATTTCTGTGCCTCTCTACTAGTTCTAACTCAGTGTGGCCCAAACCAAGACTCCTCACAGGATGAATGTCAATAACTGTTTCTTTAACTGAATGAGAAAACTCAGAACTCATCCTACCTGCAGGTCCTTCACCATACTCCAATCCAAGGGCAGCTTGACCCAGCTAACTATCTCAGGAGAGCAGCTAGGTGGTCCAGTGGATAGAGTGCCTGACTTGAAGTCAGGAAGACTCTGAGTTCAAATGTGGCCTCAGATTCTTACTACCCATGTGACCCTGCCTCAGTTTCTTCATCAATAAAATGAGCTGGAGGAAAGAAATGGCAAATCAGTCCAGGACCTTTACCAAGAAAACCCCCAATGGAGTAACAAAAAGTCTGAAACGATTGAACAAAATTATCTCATGAAGGTTATTACCATATTGGCCCAAAAGATCTAGGGCTAGAAGGAACTTTAGATATCATTCTTAGAAACTGGCCTCATTATTTCATATTCTTGCTCTCAAAACACTCCATGGCTTTCTATGTCTCTACAAAAAACAATCACCCTGATGCTGAAGTCTGTTTATAATCTGACTCCAGCTTGCCTTTCCACCTGAATATCACAACATACTTCTTCCTGTACTCTAAATTCCAGTCAAACTGGACTATGAACTATTACTATTCCCTGGAGTCAGCATTCCATCGCCCACCTCCGTACATTTGACCCTTCACACCCAGAATGCACTCCCTCATTATCTCTCCCTCTCTGGATTCTTTTCTTCCTGCAAAGTTCAGGTGTTATATACTCTAGTAAAGCCTTTCCTAATTTCTCCAGTTGTCTCAAATTATCTTGATTTTACTTATTTATAGACCTATTAATTCTCCTGCCTGCCCCTTCTAGTAGAGTATTAACTCCCTGAAGGAAGGATTGTTTTTCAGTTTGTCTTGGTGTCCCCAATACTTAGTGCAGTACCTTTTTTATCTACAGTGAGTACTAAATACATCCTTGTAACAATGAATTGGGTCTTGTAAAAGGGAATTATTGGTTCTCTTTGGGTTCACACTTGTGAAAAGGGAATCCTTTGTTCTCTTTGCCTAGCTGGAGTTAACGCTTTGGTTGGCAATGACTTTGAATCAACACAAGTTTGAACTAGGTGGGAGAAGCTTGAAAACCACCTAGTGAGTTCACACCTTACTTGGATGCTAGGTGAGAAGAAGAGTTCACACACTCAGAAAGGTGTGAATCCAAAGGTGACAACTCAGACAATTTGGAAACTGTGATTGGCCCCCATGAAAAGGGACAGGGACAGGAAAACCACCATAAAAGCAGGCAGTCTAGTGAAGGAGACTTCCCTAATAACTACATCTGTATGTGGGGGCATAGTGATTAGGGAATTGCTTAAGGCAGTGATGGGCAAACTAGGTCCTGGCCCATGAGGAATAGTTTGCCCATCACTGGATAGCTGGTTTTCCCTTCCTGTCTTCTGGAGATAGTTTAATTTTGATTGAAGGTTAACAAGTCCTGGCTGAGCCAAGCACTGGAACAATATTTAGTTAGATAGGTTAATGTCTTTTCTACCCTTTTGTATTTCTCTACTTTATAAAGAAAAGATTTATAATTTTCATTTTTTTAGCAAAACCATGAATTTTAACACTTACAGTCTATTCCAAAACCCTAACCTTACCAATGAGGAAACTGAGGTTTGGTCAGGAAGGCTGATTTGCCCTATGCTAGCAAAGTAAGGATCTGAATCTAGAGCTGCAGATTCAAAACCCAGGGCTTTTTACCCTAGTTTACAATGCCAGTGTTGAGGTGAATCAGACTTACCTTGGGCTACAGAAACAGAGTCAGAGACTAAACATGTATGTGCCAAGCCATCTTCATTATTATCTTTATCATTAGCATTATCGTCATCAACAGCATCATCCATTGCTAAACACCTCAGGGAACCATGGAAAATATCTTTATTACACCATCTTCCCCTTCACCAGAGCTAGACCATTCCACTTTTGGACAGATCTAATTGTTAAAACCTTTATCCTGATAGTTAACAGGGATCTCTGAATCCTGGATGGCTTCTCAGGTTGATAGTAGAAAGCTTGAAAATTCCCTAGATATTATGGCTAGAGGAATGGGTGAGGGACACAAACATACACAGAAGGGTTACTTCATGGATATGTAAGGGGTCCCTTCTGGGTTAGGCCTCAGGTCAATTTTCTCCCCATTGAGCATTCTGGTTAGATATGTCTATTCCCAAATAGCCATATTTCCTCTGATACCCAAGATGACATAGGGAGCACTCACTTCAGCTCAAAATAAAGAGAAAACACTGTAACAAATGGAACTGTCTCACACTGGAATGGGCTTCCCTGGTAGGCAGGGGGATCCCTGAAACCAGAAGTCCTTAAATGGAGACTAGATGACCGCTTGTCAAATATGTTGTCAAGAATAATTCCTCCTTGGAGGCATCTACATGGCATAGTGGATACTTGAAGTCAGGAAGTCCTGAGTTCAAATACTGCTTTGTGATCCTTATTGTGTGACCTTGGCCAAGTCACTTACCCTCTATTTGCTTTATTCCATTGGAGAAAGAAATGGCAAACCACTCTAGGATCTTTGCCAAGAAAACACTCTAGACACCATGGACAACATGGTCCACAGGGTCGTGAATCATATATGACTGAACAGATGAACAAAACAACTCCTAGGTTGGACTAGGTGTCTTATGTTCGACTCTTCCATTGTATGATCTCAGTCTAAAAGGAATTTCTCTATCTATGACAGGGCATAATCCTCGCAGTGGATGTGAAACGTTGCCTCACCCCACTCTGAATCTGCTGCTCTGCCTGGTTTTCAACTCCAGGGAACCAGATGCCCCACCCACAGCCCCAAGTTGAGCTCATCATTATTGTTGTTGGTAATTTGATTAGTCATTGTTTCACTCTTTGTGGCCCCACTGAAGAAACGGGGACAAATCCGTTTTTATGTGACTTGCCCAAGACCACATAGTGAGACTAGATATGACCACAGGAAGATGAGTCTTTCCTGACTCTAGTCCTGGCACTCTATCCACTGCACACCTAGCTGTCTCTATGCTCATCACCATGCTGCCAACTCAAGCCTTGTTTGATGCCACCTACTTCAGCCTCTTCTCCCCCTCTGCCTGTAAGGCTGGAGGATGGAGTACCAAACTTCTTCCCAAGCCTTCTTTTATAGAGAACAGAAACTGGATTTTTTGGCTTACACTCGGAATCTGTTGATTGGCCAGGTTTCAATTCGATGGAGCAAGATGCTCCCCAATGCTGAGTACTCCTTGGTGTCACCTTTCTTCTTGATCTCCTGCCTCCTTCGGTGTTTGTCTCTCTGTACTGGATTGTAAGTTCCTCCAGGGCAGGGGCTGTTTTTTTTTATTAATTGGCACATAGTAGGTGGCTAATAAACTTGGATTAGATTGAATTAGTTGGAAAGACTGAGATTAACATTCCCATTTTATGAATAGGGAGATTGAATCTGAGGTTAAATGTCCTAAATTGAAGCATTCCAGGTTCCATAGGATAGAAACTATAAATCCTTATAGTATTTTTGGCAACTAGGCAGCAAAATGGATAGAGTGCCTGACCTGGAGTCAGGAAGACCTGTGTTCAGATCTGGCCTTGGACTTAAAAGCTATGTGATCCTGGGCAAATTGCTTAATCCTGTTTGCCTTAGTTTTCTCATCTGTAAAATGAGCTGGAGAAAGAAATGGTAAACCACTTAAGTCTCTCTGCCAAGAATACCCCCAAGTGAGGTCACAAAAATTTGGACACAACTGAAACAATTTAACAACTGGGCAGTCACGGAAAACTTCATGGAGGAGGTGAGCCTGGAGATATTCTCCAAAGGCCAGGGAAAAATAGGAAAAAAGGTGGAGAGGCAGGAATGAGCCTGCCATTATACTTTAAGGCAAGCATAGTGAGTGAAAGTATGTTAGATCATGAATCCAGGAGACCTGAGTTTGAATCCTGATTCTGACACTGTCTATGTGTTCACAGGCAAGTCACAATTTCCCTGGGCCTTTGTCCCCCCCAATTGTAGAATGAGGGTATTCAGCATATAGGACCTTCCTCATAGGGTTGTGTGGCTCAAGTGAGACAGGATATATAAAGTGCTTTGCCAGCTTTAAACCCCTATATGTGTCCGTCATGGTGAAGCATTCCAGGCTTGGCCCTATAAGTCAACAGGTAGAAATTGCAGAAAGATAGATGAAGGCTCAATTTAAGGAAAGGCTTCCTGAAGTAGAATGGGCTTCCCCTTCCTTGGAGGTCTTCAAAAAGGAAGATGGAGGCAGCTAGGGAGTACAGTAGATAAAGCACAGGGCCTTGAGCCTGGAGTATCTGGGCTATTTTTTCCCCCAAAACAAAACAAAACAAAACAAAACAAGACAGACAAAAAGTTAGAGGATCTCTCCTTGCAGATGTTGCAGAAGGGAGGCCCATACATGGATGACATGGGCAGGCCTTTTCCAACTCTGAGAATCTGGTGAGGTACATGCAGGAGGCTTGCAGGAGATGAAATAAGAGCAATGGGCAGGTAGTCAGCCTTGAATACCAGGTTAAATTTGGCCTTGCTGAAAGGACAGTGGGAACCACTAAAGATTAAAAATTGGACTTTAGCAAGATGAACGTGGCAGATTGTGCATAATAGCCAGGAGGCGGGAGAGGAGGTATAGAAGCCAAACTGGACACTAGAAATAATCTAAGAGAGGGAAAAGAGATGACTCTAACCTAGTCTGGGGTAGGGGTTGTGAGATTAAAGATAATTAATAATATATCTTTGGTGACACCATATTTGTGGATCTCAGAGGGCTTAGGGAAAAAGACAGAAGCAACCTTTTTAGGTGAAAAGGTCTTGGGAACCAGCCAGCAAGCAATCCTCATAGGCCTAGGGTCTCAGAGGAGGTAGCTCCACCAGGGAGTCACCATTTCTAGCAGCTGCAGCCATAGGAAGGACACTGAAGTAGCTCCTCCAACAAGGGGGGCCCCTGAGCAAAGTAGAAGGACATCAGAAGGAGGTGGCCGTGTCTTGCTGGGGTTCATGATAGCTAAAGGGGGGAATGTTGGCCCCCTTCTTAGGCAGTTTGGCAAACTAGGGCCAGGGGGCCCTTTTTATTGGCCAGCAAGCTAAGAATGATTTTTACATTTTAAAATACTTTAACACTAGCAGGTAGAGTGAGTAAACCAGCCCTAGCCAGGGGGAGAAAAAGCCTAGGGAGAGTAGGAAGTTGTGGTTACACCCAAGCAACACATATATAAAACACTATGGCATCTCTCCCATTATAATGGAGGCCTGGTATCATTTACTGCCTACTTGGTCTTTGTCTTTGTATCCCCAGGGCTTAACACAGTGTCAGGCCCATAGTAGGAACTTAATAAAAGTTTGCCTACTTGATTGAATTGTGTCAGGAATGAGTTTAGGCTTGTAATAAATGCTTGTAATAAACAAACGAGGACAAAAAGATCTCTTTTTAAAGCCGTGTTGGGAGGCAGAAGAGCAAAAACAGGCCTAGCCCATTGTTCCGGAGGCTAGAATGAAAATAGAAATGAAATTTTCTGACTTGGGGAGAAACAAGTGGAGTATTGTGTTTCCTTCTGGGCACCATATTTTAGGAAACATTTATAAGCTGGAAAGTGACAAAAGGAGGGCAACCAGGATGGTAAAGGGCCTGGAGTCCAAATCATATGACATGGGCCTGAGAAAAAATAGAGATGCTTAGCCTGGAGGTGGGAGAGTGGGGGTGCTAAAGGTCTTCCTGTGTACTGCTTATTTCCTAAAGGCAAATCTAGGAGTAATGGGGGGGGGGGGGAGACGAAGAAGTACATTGGGCTCAATGTCAGGAAATAGTCTTCTAATGATTAGAGCTATGGAAAAGGAGAATGGGTTGTCCTGGGAAGGAGAAGGTTTCCTCAATTCAAGCAAAGGCTCTATGAGTTTTCGAGAGGTATGTCATAGAGAGGATTGTTGTTCATGTATGAGTTGGCCTAGGTGGTCTTTCAAGTCTAAATTCTAGAATTCTGTGAAAGTGGAAATGTTCAACTGCTATTTGTTTCCATTTTTTAAGAACGAATTTACTACTACTTGGGTAGAGATCAGTACAATATTATGGATCTCTCATGATATCAGATTTATAATAATGTTCGCACTATCTGCCTTACAATATTGTTGTTGGCCGTTGAGTTTTGAAAAGTTTAATCATAAATCAAAGCCACCTGGATTTCTTAGAGATTTGACAAAGTTCATACCTGGTAGGCAAGATAGAGAAATGTGGGCTAGATAACCATACTATTGGGTGGATTTGGAATTGCTTGAATGAGTGCTCCAGAGAGATCTATCCTTATCTCTGAGAGTCAACATCCTATCAATCATTTTGATAAAGGCATCCATTATCTATCTATCTATCTATCTATCTATCTATCTATCTATCTATCTATCTATCTATCTATCTATCCTCTCATCCATCCATCCATCCATCCATCTCTCCATTTATCTATTAGTGGGAATTTTTTTTTTTTAAATCTTCACCTTCCATCTTGGAATTAATACTATGTATTGGTTCCAAGGCAGAAGAGTGGTAAGAGCTAGGCAATAGGGTGTAAAGTGACTTACCCAGGGTCACCCAGCTAGGAAGTATATGAGGCCAGATTTGAACATCTCTGGACCTGACTCTCAATCCACTGAGCCACCTAGCTGCCCCTGGGAAGTCTTGAATGAAATGATACAGACTAAAGCAACCAGAACCAAACAGCACCATTTTGGGAATAATTACAATAATATAAAGGAAAACTTTGAAAGTTTCAAGACTCAAATCATTGAGGTGATCCTTGTTACTCTTTTTTTTAAACCCTTGGAAACTAAATATCTGTTCTAAGGCAGAAGAGTGATCAGGGCTAGGTAAGGGTCTAAGGCTAGATTTGAACCCAGGTCCTCCTGTCTCCAGGTCTGGCACTCTATACACTGAGCCACCTAGTTGCCCTGACCCGTGTGACTTTTTAAGATTTAGGGTGAAGCATTTCTTCCACTCCTCAGTAGAAGGGAGGTGGACTATAGGTGTATTGATAAGTTCCAAGGCAGAAGAAAGGTAAAGGCTAGGCAATGTGGATTAAGTAACTTGCCCAGGGTCATACAACTAGGCTATATGTCTGAAGCCAGATTTGAATCCAGGACCTTCTGTGTCTAGATTTGGCTCTCAATTCACTGAGCCACCTTGATGCTCCAAAAGTTAGGGCTTTTGATGAGGGAGACTGTAGACTGAGTCAAACATTAGCTGAAAGAACCTGGGGTGTTTAGCATAGAGAACAGCAGTCTGAGAAGCTACATGATATGTCTTTAAACATCTGATGGTGGATTGAGAGTCAGGCCTAGCGACGGGAGGTCCTAGGTTCAAATCCGGCCTCAAGACACTTCCCAGCTGTGTGACCCTGGGCAAGTCACTTGACCCCCATTGCCTACCCTCACCAATCTTCCACCTATAAGTCAATACACAGAAGTTAAGGATTTAAAATAAAAAAAAAAAAGAATATAGAATATAAACATCTGATGGATTATTCTAGGACAGAGGAAGTCAGGTCTGCTTCCTGTGCTCCCTTGGTCTTTTTTGGAAGTCTCAATGGAGTCCCAATGCCTTGAGTTTGTTTCCCCTCCCTTTCTTTCCCTCTCCAAAATTCTCCTCATTCTTTAGTGTCCAACTCAAGCACCACTTGTTCTGGGGTCCTGCAGCCAGGTCTCCTCATTCTCTCTACCATACCAAGATCTTGTTTCTTACAGTTTGGCCTCCAAGGCCATCTTCCAAGCTTAAGTCAGGTACCCTCAGCTATGGGAATATAGAGGCCTCTGATTATTTGTGCTTTCTCCTTCCTCAAATAATGTTAAGATTATTTATGTGCCTGTGTATTCCCCAATAACATGTCAGCACCATCAGAACCAGAGAGGTCTTTCCAATTCTGTCTTTTGTTTCCTAGCCTCTCGTACAGTTGTTGAAATGGACTGAGTGGATGTCTCATGTCCCATCTCCCCAAGCAGATTGTGAGCTTCCATCTCCCCCACCAGAAGCTAGCACCCAGCAGGTGTTTGCTGAGGGAAGAGAACAATGACAGGGAGGTGGACCGGTGTGCCTGCATGTGTGGGTGGGTGATGAGTGGGCTGTGAGAGAGAGAGAGAGAGAGAGAGAGAGAGAGAGAGAGAGAGAGACTGATTCTCCCAGGGAACTAAGGAAAATTTGGTCAGGAGACCATCGATATCAGCCGCCCTTGCCTCTTTCCAACTCCAGCATGGGCCTGGGCCTGGCTTTGGGGTTTAGAAACTAGAATCCCTGTATCTGGTGCTCAGGAGATCAGGCCAGCCTGGAATCAGGCCCATGGGCTGCCCACTTAAGAAAAGGAGGGAAGGCTGGCTGCTTAGCATCTCTGCCTGTCATTCTTCAGGGGTGTTCCAGGGCCACCCTTTATTCCCTCCTACACAAACTTCAGGGTATATTTCAGACTGCCTCTAGGCCTTTCTCATTAGACATATAGTATAACAACAAAAGCAACAGCTCACATTGACATTGAGGTGACATAGGAACTAATACAAGGATTAAAACAGTACCATGGGATTAAAAATTGGAAAGCACTTTAAGGTTCATCTAGTTCAACCCCTCTCCATTTTTAAGTGGGAGAAGTTGAGGATCTAGTATCACGGGCTTTAAATCTAGTTTCTTCTCCAAAATCCTGGTTGCCTCAATTTTTCCATTTTTTTTTTCCAGGTGAAGAAATAAGGTTTAGAGGAAGAAAATGACTTTATATCGATGTCTCACTTGAACCTCAACAACCTAGGAGGAGGAAGGTGCTATTAATATCCCCATTTTTCAGTTGAGGAAACTGAGGCAGACAAGTTAAGTGATTTGCCCAAGATCACACAGGTAGGAAGTGTCTGAGGTCACATTTGAATTCAAGTCTTCCTGACACTAGGCCTGACACTCTATTTACTCTCACACTTAGCCTGAGGTCATATTTGAACTCAAGTCTTCCTGACCCTAGGCCTGACACTATCTGCTTCAACGCTTAGCAGCCTCAAAAAGTCAACTGCTTTAACTTCCTAAGTACAAAGTTAGCAAATGGTCTGGATGGAATTAGACCCAAATCTCCAGGTTTCACTTCCAGACCCCCTTTTCCCATACCATACTGTTTCTCAGAAGCAAGTAGAAAACACATTCTTCTCAGTGCCTAATCTCAGCTTTAATTCAAACTGTGGGTCTTCCAGCTTCCTATACTCCTTTCAGTTTCCTCCTTGCTAGTGTGGAAAGAGAAACAGATTTGGGTTTAAAAGGACCTCAATTTAAATCAAGGAGTCCAGGTTCTATTACTTCTAGTGATATTCAATTGGACTCCTCTCTGGGACTCAGTTTCCTCCTCTGTAAAAATGAGGCGGATTGGACTAAAGGTACCTTAAAATTCTTCCAACCTTTAAATCCCAAGACCTGTGACCTATTATTCCCTTCTAGGGCAGTGTATTGTTCTACCTCCTCCTCCCAGAAGTCATCTTGATGATTGTATCTATGTTTGAATATAACATTGGAATCAGTGCCAGGAAGAAGTGGACTCATATTTTGCCAAAGGCACTGTTTCTCATATGCAAGATGGGAATTTCATCACTGTGACTTTGCAATGGCTTTTCCCCATCCCTGTAATGTACTTTTCTTGCCAACTACCTTCCTTAAAGGCTCAAATGTCTCCTTCATGAAGCCTTTCCTGATTCTCCCTTTGGGAAAATTTATCTATTTTGTATAAAGATATATGTGGGGAAAATCTAGGTGGTTCAATGGATTGAGAGCCAGGCCTAGAGAAGGGAGGTCCTGGGTTCAAATCTAGCTAGCGGTGTGACCCTGAGCAAGTCACTTAACCCCTATTATCTAGCTCTTCTACCTTGGAACCAATACACTGTATTGATTCTAAAACAGAAGTTAAGGATTAAAAAAAAAAAAAAGCTATATATGTGAACATTCTCTCCCCCAATAGAACATAAGCTCCCTGAGAGTGAGAATTGTTTCATTTATTCCTTTTATCCCCCAGGACAAGCACAATGCTGTATAAATTTGTTCAGTCATTCCGAGTCAAGTTGTATCTGACTCTTTGTGATCCTATCAGGGATTTTCTTGGCAAAGATGCTGGAGCTCTTTGCCATTTCTCCAGCTCATCTTACAAATGAGAAAACTGAAGCAATCGGAGTTAAGTGATTGGGTCACATAGCTGGTAAATGTCTGAGGCCACATATGAACTCAAGATGAGTCTTCCTGACTCCAGGCCTGGCACTTTGTCCACTATGGTGCCCTCTAACTGCTTCCCCCCTCCCCCAATAAATAGATGCTTTACAAATACTTATTGACTGGTTGACTTTAACCTCCATCACCCAAAATTTCTTCAACCATCAAATAGGGAAGAATAACTGTAGTAATTATGTCCTGTCAGGAGATCACATGGAGAAAGCAATTTGCAAACATTAAAGAAAAGCCCCATAAAAATCAGTTATAATTACCATTACTTATGGCCTCAGTTTATACTAGGCTCCTTATTATCAAGTCATTTCATATTCGGGCAGTGTCAGGATGGCGGCACTAACTCAAGGGAGCAGCATTCCTAGTTGGTTTAGGGTCCTGTGTAGAATCCAGTTCTAGTCACCTGCCTGGGGCTGTTTGTCTACTTTCCTTGAGGCTCCCACTTTTCCGCTATAGCAGGAGGCCTACAACTTAGCCTCAATGGAATCACAGAATTTTAGAGCTGGAAGGGACCTAAGTGGTCAGGTAGCCCAATGGTCACAACAACAAGTGACCATTCAGAATGTGCCAGCATAGGATAAACCAACCACTGCCTGAGCCCATTCCTTTTATAGACACTCTCGTGGTTAGTCAAGTTTTCCTGATAGCAAACCTAAATATATCTCTGCTACTTCCATTGTTATTCTAGTTCTGCCCCCAGGGACCAAAAAGAACAAAATGAATCCCTCTTCTACTGACAGTCTTTTAAATATTTTGACACCTATAAAGTCTCTCCTTGAGCCTTCTCTTCTTTGGGCTACATATCCCCAGTTGCTTCAGTTGTCCATCATATGTCATGGACTCAAGGCTTTTTACCAATCCTGGTAAATTTTGTAGCCCATCAAAAATCTTCCTAAACTATGGCCTCCAAAACCAGATACAATACTCCAGATGATTTCTGTTCTGAGTAGAAGAGAGAAAGATCAGAACCTCCTGATTCTTGGAAATTATGCCTCACTTAACAATAAAAGCTAATAGCTAACATTTATAAAGTGTTTACTCTGCCAGATATTGTGCTAAGTGCTTTACAAATATTATCTCATTTGACCTCACAGGCCTGGGAGGAAGGTACTACTATTATCCTCATTTTGCAATTGAAGAAACTGAGGTAAGGGAGGGCAGATTGGGGTAGGCAGTAGTCAGAAGCAAAATGCTTTTAAGGATGGACAAGGTGAAAGGAAAGAGTGGGATAAACAGGAGGAAAAATAGAATGAAGGGAATAAACATTAGTCAGAACCGCGAAAAATATTTTACAACCAGTTTCTCTGAAAAAGATCTCATTTCTCAAATATATAGAGAACCTAGTCAAATCTATAAGAATACAAGTCATTCCCCAATTGGTAAATAGACAAAGGATATGAATAGGCATTTTTAGAGGAAATAACCAAAGCTATCGTTGCATGAAAAAATACTCTAAATCACTTTTGCAAATTAAAACAGCTCTAAAACAAGACACCTATCAGATTGGCTAATATGACAAAAAAGGAAAATGACAAATGTTGGAGAGGATGTAGGAAATTTGAGACACTAATGCACTGTTGGTAGAGTTGTGAACTGATTCGATCACTCTGGAGAGCAACTTGGAACCATGCACTAAGAGCATACCTTTTGATCCAACAATACCATTACTAGGACTGTATCCCAGAGATTAAAAAGAAAAGAAAAAGTATCTATATGTACAAAAATATTTATAGCAGCTCTTTTTTTGTGATGGAAAAGAATTGGAAAGCGAGGGGATGCCCATCAATTGGGGAATGACGGAGTAAGTCGTGATATACTATTGTACTTCATGAAATGACAAGAATATTCTCAGAAAAACCTGTAAAGACTTACGTGTACTGATGCAAAGTGAAATGAGCAGAACATTGTACACAATAACAGCAATACTGTACAATGTTCAACTGTGAAAGACTTAGCTAGTCTGATCAGTGCAACTATGAATGATTTAACTATTCTCAGCCATATAATGATCCAAGACATTCTGGAAGGACATGATGAAAAAAATGCTATCTATCTCCAAAGAGAGAACCGGTAGATCAGAACATACTTTAAAAGAAAAAACTTTTTGAAATTTTCTTGTTTTTTGGTTTGTACATTCTTTCACAACATGACTAATATGGAAATATATTTTACATGACTGCACATTTATTAGCTATATTAGATTGCCTGCCTTCTCAAGGAGGAGGGAAATGAAAGAGAGGGGGAGAATTTAGAACTCAAAATCTTAAAAAAAAAGAAATATTAGACATTTTTACATGTAGTTGGGAAAAAATAAAATATTAAATTAAAAAGAAAGAAATTGAGGCAGACAGAGGTTAAATGACTTACCCAGGGTTATACTGCTAGTAATTGTCTGAGGCCAGATTTAATCTCTGGTCTTCTTGACTCCAGGACTAGTGCTTTATTTGCCAAATTAGCATTTTTAGTTGCCAATCACACAGTTCCCACATGTTGAGCTTGTGGTTCCCTAAGTCTCCCAGATATTTCCCACAAAAACTGCTGTCTAACCAGCCATTCCTTCCTCATCTTGTACTTGTGAAGTTCCTTTTTTAATATCAAAGCTAAAATTTTGCACTTGTCCATCCTGAATGTCATTTTATTAGATTCAGCTCAATAATCTCACTTCTTATAAATCTTTATGAATTATAAAGCTATCATCTAGCTGTGAGCTACCCCTTCCCAATTTTGTGCCATGAAAAATTTGATAAGCATGCCTTCTTTGTTTTCATCTAGGCCATTAATAAAAATGGTAAACAGTACAGATCTCTTGTGCAGAAGTCCTGGTGTAGACTCCATCTCACCTCCTCTCTTGCTAATTCAGATCTGACACTTAGTCTGTAATTTATAATCTTAGAAAGTTATCTAGGCACCAAGAGGTTAAATGACACAAGATCACAAGATTACCTATTTAAAGCTGGAAGGAACTTTAGAGGTCATTAAATCCAACTCCATCATTTACTCAGGCCCTGAGAAAGAAAGTGACTTGCTCAAGATGATACAGCTAGTACATATTAAAGGTGGAGCTTGAAAGCAGGTCTTTCAGGCTCTAAATGGAAGTCATTGTCTCTCACTTATGACTTGTTCTTCATGAAGGTGCACCAGCCTTTTGTAATCACAGCTTCCTTTCCTAGATTTACTAACCAGCTTTTTAATGATCCTTCTAGAATTTTCCCAGAAATGGAAGTCCAGTTTAGTGACATATAATTTGCAGACTCTCCTTACTTCTCTCCTCCCTCCTTCCCTCTGTCTCTCTTTCCCCTTCCCCCCCCCCCTCTCTCTCATTGGGTCATTTGCCTTTTTCCAGCCTGGTGGGTGGCATTGTTCCCATTCTCCTCTTTCAAATACCAGTTGGCTGTGGCTTGGCAACCACACCGTCTACTTCTTTTAGTACCCCCAAGAACTCAGAAGTTTCCTGCTTTTATCCTCTATCTTTTCCCAGGGAGAATGATTTATCTTTCACCCTATCCTCCCTGGGGAAGCCATAAGGAATCAGAGAGCTGACCCAACATAACTCCTTACCAGTGAACCCTGGGGATCTTTCTTGGCTCAAGGGGTGAGAGAGATGGCCAGAGAGTTAGGGTTCTGAACGAGGGGCCTGGATATGACCCCTAGGAATCAATTCCTTCCCAAAGAGAACAAACCATGCAGTGCAAAAAGTCCTGGGTTCCAACTCTGGTTCTAGGTCTGCTAAACTGGATGACCATTCTTGCTTCCCTTCTCTGGGTCTCAGTTCCCTCAATCTGTAAACTGGGCATAATCACACTTGTGCTCCCTACCTCAGAGGGCTGCTTTTTGAAATGTAAAAACAAAATAGAAATGGGAGTTATTATTCCCTAGCTGTCTTACCCTGTAAATTCATTCAACATTAATACTAAATTATTGATTAAATGACAACTAGGAATAAAAAGTTTTAAAAAATGACACAGTTCCTACTTTCAAAGAGCTTACATTCCATTGGGGGGTTGGGGGTGGGAAGAATGATAAAGACCTAGGCAGTGACTCATACAGAGATGAATAGAATTAAAAGAATTCAGGGAATTGTTGTGTAGAAAGGAGAGGATGATGGTGGAATTTGGAACAGAATCAAAGTCTTTTGACATTGGGCACTAGTCCAGAAAAAGCAGCATAGCCGACGATGACCACTGTTTGAAAGGCTGTCATATGGAAGATAGATCAGTTTTATTCTGTCTGGCCCTAGCTTAACAGAAGAGCTAGCTACCCAAAAGTGAAATAGGCTGGGAGAGAGTGGGTCATTAATAATAATAGTTCACATTTATATAATAAGGCATTAAGTTTGCAAAGCACTTTATCACAAATGATCTTTCCAATAACTCTATGAAATAAGTGTCTATGATTATCCTCATTTCACCAAGGAGGAAACTGAGGCTGATTTGACCATAAGGCTAGTTAATAACATGCCTAAGGCAGGACTGGTACTCAGATCTTCCTGACTCCAAGTTCAATCCTATATTGACCCAGCCACATCAATGCTCTTCAAAGCAAAGATCAGATAACTTTTGTTTTTATTCCTATTATTTGAGTAGTCATTTGCCAAGATGGCACCCGGGTTCCCTTCCAACTCAGAGGTTCTATGATTCTGCAACAGAAAAAGTTCTGAATTTGAATCCAAAAGATCTCATTGCCTGATCCTGGCTCTGGCTTTGACTAGTTACTTCACCTTGGTGAGGCTTAGTTAAATTGACTGTGAAATCAGAGGGTTGGCCCCCAATATTCTTCCAGCTAATAATCTTAAGAAAGTAACCCAAAGAAATAACCCAGGAGCAACAAGTTACTCAGAAGTCAAATGATGGTGAGGAAGAAGCTTTCAAATTCATTCCAGGGGAATATAAACTCCTTGAAAGTAGGAACTGTATCATTTCTGTGTGGTTTTTGTCCAACCATGGAGCCCTTCCAAATTGGTTAAGTTGACTGAACTGTCACTGATTTGATCATGAACCTCCACTGGTTTGGGCTGTATTTGGAGCAAGGATTGAAACTGACAGCTTCCAGGTCACTGGCCTAGCCAGTTTTTCTAATCCCAGACACTAAACACATGGGCCATTCCCCACCCCCCTCCCCCCAAGGCAGCAATTTGTTTTTAGAATGGTAAAATGACTTTCTTTCAAGTTTATGACTCTGCAGATGGGTAAATCTCATCCCCTAGAAAAACTGGGGCTGATTATGGGCTGTTGGAAGACAGGGTTCCTGACAACTCCAAAAGGGAACACCTGAACTCTTTTTAGAAGGGTTGGACCATCTTGGGTTTTGCATCTTGGTGAGCCATAGGCTCCCAGACTCATTTTGCAGGATAACTTCCTGCGATTTGAAGAGAATACTATTTTTGGCTCTTTTCAAAGTGATAGCTTTTCTTCAGAGCTTTTGACTAATCTTGGTGGCCTATTTCTAGCTTGGCTGGACTTTGATGGTCATCAGAGTCCACATACAACATTCTCAGACACATTGTTTGGAAACCTGTGACTCTAGTACAGTGGGAAAAATATTGGCTTTATAATCAGAGAGGCCTGGGATCAAATCCTGATCCTACAGCTTTGATTCTGGGTAAGTTAAACCATCAGCTCCGGGCCTCAGTTTCCTCACCATAAAATGAAGATGACACTTAAAGTTCCTTCCAGTAGAATCTATGATTCTATAAAGATGGGAACTGAAGAGGTGCTAACAAAGTGTTTGAAGAAAATTTGAGGAGGGAGGGGTCTTATCAGTTCACAGATAAAGAAGAAAGGTAGCTATTCAAGATTAGATTCCTGCAACGGTACTTGTTTTCATCTTTGCTGTACTATGGTGTCTCTAGGTAGCAATGAATAGGGTGCTGAGCCTGGAGTTGGAAGACTCATCTTCCTGAGTTCAAATCTGACCTCAGACACTTACTAGCTTTGTGACCCTGGGTAAGTCACTTATCCCAGTTTGCCTCAGTTTCCTTGTATGTAAAATGAACTAGAGAAGGAAATGGCAAACCATGTCAGTATTTTTTGTCAAGAAAACCCCTGGGGCAGCTGGGTAGCTCAGTGGATTGAGAGTCAGGCCTAGAGATGGGAGGTCCTAGGTTCAAATTCAGCCTCAAACACTTCCCAGCTTTGTGACCCTGGGCAAGTCACTTGACCTCCATTGCCTACCCTTACCACTCTTCCACCTATAAGTCAATACACAGAAGTTAAGGGTTTAAAAAAAAATAAAAAGAAAAGAAAACCCCAACTAGGATCATGAAGAGTTGGGCCTGACTGAACAAGAACAGTCAGTATGATCGTAAGGCAATCCACTGAGAGTATAGTTAGGAAACCTGAGTTCAGATTCTAGCTCTGACATTCATTTAATAGCTGTTATGAGCCAGAAAAAGTCACTTTACTTTTCTGCATTTTGATTACCTACTCTATAAAATGAGAGTATTTGTACAACCTATATCTCAGGGTTGTTGGAAGGAAAAGTGCTTTGTAATCTTTAAAGAAATCAGTTTGGTCATAATTATATGTAAAAGGATAGGAGGAACAAGGGAAGTCCTGCCCTGAATCACTGGTGATAGAGAGGTTGAGGTGGGAGGAGGGAGCCTGGATAGACTAGCAGGCATCAACTGCCTGGACTCTCTACTATGGGCCTGAGTGAGATGTAAGATGAGTCACAGGCCAGGGCTGTCATAGATTTCTCCTGCCAGGAACCGAAGCCCAGGCCTGGTGCAGGGAGAGCCCAGCGTCAACAGGGCTTTAGGAACCCCAAGCCCGGGTTCCCCTTTAATGTTCACAGAGCTTGTAGGAAGTCTGGCCCATGCTGGACTCTCCTCCCAGGCCTCCTCCAAACCCCCATCCCCAAAGCAGCAACAGCTCAGACCTGCCTGGCAAACACACCCCAACCCATGCGCTCAATTTTGCCTCCAAATGAACATTCTCCTGCTTCAGAGCCCAGTCCCGGTGGGGAGCCGAGTCTCATGCCCCTACCTTATTTCCTCTACAAGTGGGAAATTCTCCAGGAATTTTGTCAGATTCAGGTTAAGTTTATAAACTGGGAGCCACCATGGACAAGTCATTGTCTCCTGGGAGTGTGTGTAATTCAGAAGCACAGAGGGGCGAGCGAAAGAGGGATTATGTGTGTTGTGTAAGTAACCTGAGGGTACTAGAGCTTTCTTGGATACCTGACATATGTATACACAAAGGTGAGAGCCGAGTGGGTGTACAATTTGCAAAGGGGTGAATATGATATGAGCCGCGATAAGAGAGTTTGCCTGTGTGTGTGTGTGTGTGTCTGTTGCGGGAGCCATGAGGGTGTGCATGAGGCACCGATAAGGGGGGATATGATGGCAATGAGGGTCATCTGGGAGCCACTAGAATAGAACCGAGAAAAAGGAGTGAGTGTGATACTGTGAAGGTAGGCCTTTACGGGCCCTTGAGACCCTCTGGCTGGGCAGCAGGGGTAGCCTAGGCACTGCGCGCTGGGGCTGGAGAGGGCAAGCGCCGACTCCGTGGACACGAATTAGAACAGCCCTTTAAGGATGGGGGTTGGTTACCCGGCCGGCAGAGGTTAGAGGGGGTGGAGAGGCAGTGCTTACCTGCAGCTGCGGCACAGACGGACGGACAGATGTTAGGACTGACGCTCCTCGCTAGCAGCCGAGCTTTAGTGGTGGTTTCCGAGTCCCAGCGGCCGAGGCAGACGTGGCTGCCCTGGATGCTCCTTAGTAGAGGCAGCGACGGGACGGGTCATCGGACACGCGCCTCCCCTCCCCTCCCACCCCCGGCAGCCCGGACTCTGTTCCAAGAAGGGGAGGGAGGGGATAGGGCGGGGCCTAGGTTGGGTGGGTGGGGGTGCTCGGAGGAAGAAGCGGGGAGGGGAAGAGAATGGGAGATATTGGAGGGCCGGGGGAAGGGCTGGGGATCCGCGATGGGGTAGGAATTCAGGCAACTCAGTCCTGGACCCTGGGAGAGATG
>NC_058130.1:737408725-737487992 GCF_016433145.1 Gracilinanus agilis | reverse complement strand
GGGCTGGGTGGGATGCTAGGGAGTGGAGGGTCTTGAGGTGCCGATGAAGGAGAGTAAGAAAAAACCTAGATGAGATTCAGGGTGCGATGGACCCGGGAATCGGGGGTGGGAGTTAGGGTTATAGGGGATGGCCCTTCGGAGAGCACGGGCTGGGCTCGGGCGATGGCTGGGAGCGGAGGAGGCACGCGAGGATGAAGCGCCCGGAGCAGGTGCTGAAGGAGGAAAGGCGGGGGAGGGGAAGCCGGACGGGGGTCTGTAAAAGGTGGCGCCCAAGCCTCCGGGATCTCCGGGCTGGAGCTTCTCCGCTGACTGGCCTCGGCCCCGCCCCGTCCCTCCCCGTCCGGCCCGGCCCCAGGGCCGCCTCCACTCACAGCACTGGGCGGGACGCTGGCTGAGAGCCCTGCCCGGAGGCCCCCCATTTCTTGCCCGCCCTCTCTGGCTTCCAGGGCTCCTCCTGCAGCTTCCGGGAGACTGGAGCCTGCCTCACCCCTCCTCCACTAACCTGGCTCCCCCGAAGCTGCTAATGCTTCACCCCGCCCCCCTCGCCCCCAGCACTGGATCCCCTCTCCTCCATCCCCACTTACACTGACAGAAACATGGGGGCACACTGCCACCCTCTCCTGGACTTAGTCTCTTCTTAGAGACATGAGACACCAGTGGCGAGCTCTGAGCCCCCTCGTCCACAGACAAAGTGCTATTGCCTCATCGCCCTCCCACCTGTGTGGAGGCCATTCCAGACAGACGTTTACGGCCCTCTCACCCATAATCTCCCCACTTCTGCCCACAGTTGGCTGCACACACGCGCACAGTCTCATATTGGCAGCCTGTTTGGCCCAGGCCCGATCTCCTATCTTTTCCTTTCTTATCGTTCTGTGAACTTTGGAGTGAGTGTCTGATGCCAGCCACCGCTGCCGCCTGCCTCTGTTGTTTACAAAACAGCCACAGAAACGCTGCCTGTCTGGGTGTCCATCCCAGCTTCCACCCCCATTTCGGGCTGGGGCCCGATCCTGAAACTTGGCTTCCGCTCACCCGCACCCCAGGTCTCTGCGGACTTCGAGTCCTACGGACAACGGGACCGTAACAGCGCCGTATACACGGTAGCAGATGTCAGATATTCTGTTGAATGGAAAAGAGCCGGCCACTTGTGCGGCTGGGCCATCGCCCGCCAACAGTTACTGTAAGCTAGGCTTCAGCGTTGGGAAGGAGGCTCCCTGACTCTAGGCCCTTATTGGAAAAAAAAATAAAAGAGCCAACAGGTAGAGATAAAAGGATCCTAATAACAACGTTCCTCAGCCTGGGGAGAGGATGGACTCTGAGATCTTTTCCAGTTATGCCACCTGACTTGCAGTAAATCCGAGTTTGGCAGGGTTCAGAGGTAAGTGCTGAATTACAGACTGAATTACAGATTGCAGAGGAGGGAGGAGTGCCCAAAGCCTGGAGCTCCCGGGAAGAGGGAAGAGATGGGTAAACTGAGAGGTGGGGCCTGGACCCAGAGAATTCTCCAGAGGCAAGAATCCACGTGGCCTGTATGCCTCCAGGACAGGGTCGAGGTCTGCCCTGGGAGCCGCGGGAGAAGATTAGATAGAGGTTGGAGCCAGACTGGTTTTACTCTCCCGGATGAAAGAGGAGTTTGGGTCTTTTTGCCCTAGGGTCAATTCCGGAGAGGAGGAAGGGCTATCAATAGTGAAAAGAAGGTTAGAATTAAATAAGAAGAACTCAACTCTGTTACTTACTGAACTAGGCAAATCAATCTGGATTTCTAGGGATTTGCCAATTTAATATAAAAGAAAGAGGAGGGGGATTTCCAATCTGAAAAACTTGAGTTTTAAGTCCCCCTTCTTCCATTTATTAGCCTATTGACCATGACCAAGTCATCTCTCTTCTGTGGTCCTCAGTTATTCCTGTGATTAAAATCAAAGGATTGATAAGGTGATCCCTAAAGTCTTTCCAGCTTGAAATCCTAATAATCTCTAGAGTTAGTGGGTAGGACAGTGGGAGAAGATCGGTTTTGTAGGGGGGATGATTCCCAGCCTGTCTTTATTCTCTCCCTCTGTCCCATCCCTGCACCTCCCATATTTTGTCCGGACAAAGGTAAGTGACTGGTACTTTAGACTGTCCCATTTATGTATGGAGGCCAGAGGCCAGAGATTGGAAAGAGGAGGTGTCTGCCTTGACCAGAGTTGTCCCTAGAAACCAGACAGGGCATTGCCACTGGCTTAATAATCGAATTGTGACCTGATTGTTGTTTATTTAACTCAGTCAATCAGTTAATGGCAGTAAAAGAGAGTGAGAGAGCCCTAAACCAGGGAGAAGGAGGTTTTGACTTGGCTTGGACACTGAGGCTGTGTGTGGTCTGGGGAAAAGATACTTCTTAGAGTTAAAATTTCTACCCCAGGCTTATCTGGGGAGAGAGGGGTGATAAGCATCAACAGGTACATTCAAATGGTATTTGTTGAACTTGGGATGTCGGAGCTGGGAGGGCTTTTAGAAGAGTGGTGTCAAACTCAAATAGAAGTGGGGGCTACTAATCTGTACATAAATATCCTTGTGGATCTCATATTGATTTAGTTTTAAAATGTAATTATGTTTTGTTATATTTTTATTTGTTAAAAAAAATTCCCAGTTTTACATTTTAATCTGGCCTGGACAGCACCCAAGAGTGTTGTGGACTGAATTGGGGGTTGCTTCTTTGACATCTCTGACTTTGAACATAAAATATTATAGCTGGGCATGCCCTTAGAACTTAACTGGAGGGAGCAGCTGGGTGTCTTGGTGGATTGAGAGCCAAGCCTCAGGAGGTCCTAGGTTCAAATTTGGCCTCAGACATTTCCTAGCTGTATGACCCTGGTTGCCTAGCCCAGTGATGGGCAACCTTTTGAACTTGGTGTGTCAAAATTAACCAAAAACTGAGCATAACTCGAGTGGTGTGTTACTTTGAGAAAAAAACCATAATTTCATGATATTTATAGTTTAAATAACAAAAATGTATAAGTGTAATATATAACTGTATTTAATAAACCAAAATAGGTAGGTAGATTGTCATCTATAGTGCACAGAGTGTCTATACTACACTACAGAAAATGTTTCATCCTTGGCACGGGCCCCATGCTTCTCTGTATGCGACTACTTGCGGCCTGAGCGTCATCAAAAATGGCTACGTGTGTCATAGGTTTGCCATCACTGGCCTAGTCCTTACCACTCTTCTGCCTTGGAACCAATACACAGTATTGACTCCTAGATGGAAGGTAAGGGCTGAAAAATAAATAAATAAGATAATATAATATAACTGGAAGGGCTCTCAGAACACTGAATGTCAGTCAGTAATCATTAAGCACCTGCTATGTGCTGGGCACTGTGCTAAATGCTGGAATGGGGAAGGCCCTTAGAATATAGGAAGCCAGAATTGGGAAGAACCTTAGAACACAGAATATTAGAGCTAGAAGGACTCCTAGAACTGAGGAAAATTAATGCTGAATTGCATTATTTATTAGTAATATTTCTTTTTTTAAAAAATCCTTACCTTCTGTCTTAGAATCAATACTAAGTAATAATTCTAGGCAGAAGAGTCGTAAGGACTAGGTAATTGGGGTTAAGTGTCTTGCCCAGCGTCACACTGTTAGGAAGTGTCTGAAGCCTATTTTGAACCCAGGACCTCCTGTCTCCAGGTCTGGTTCTCTATCCACTGAGGCATATAGCTGTCCCTGTTAGTAATATTTCTATATGAAATCTTTCTTAAAATTCAGATTTTTAAGGTCAGCCTATTTCTAAGCTAAAGTAATCTATTCCCTGCTCTTACTGCATCTTATTGGGCTGGATCCTTTTGTGTTTTGTTAGAGGCAGGGTGGACACCTTAAGAACACTCCCAAAGGCATTTGAAAGCTGGGCTAGCAGGTCACAGTGAACTTTTGCCACCCTGAAGAGTGGGTTATAGGGACAGCTAGATGGCTCATTGGTTATGGCTCAACCAGGCTTAGAGATAGGAGGTCTTGGGTTCAAATATGGCTTCGGATACTTCTTAGCTAGAGGACCTTGGGCAAGTCACTTAACCTCAACTGCCTAGCAGGGTTGGAAAAAAAAAAAGACTATCACTTTTGTCCACCAATTGGGACTGCCAGGGGAAGTCCAACGGATGAACTGTCAGACTGCCCATTCAGAAAGAGAACACACTTCCTCATAAAAGAATGTGTCAGGGATTACTAAGTGTCTTTTTTCAGTAAGAGGCAGACATGAAAAGACCTATCTTTTAATATATCACATGCCCCTATTAGTAAACAATGACATTCTTTTTTATAACATTTTATTTTTTCCCTTTTCATATAAAATTTTTTTTAAATATTCTTTTTTAAAGTTTTGAGTTCCAAATTCTCTCCCTTCTTCTGATCCTCTCTCCTTGCCTCTCTGCCCTTTCCACTCCCTGAGACAGTAAGCAATCTGATATAAATTTTACATGTGTAATCATGTAAAACATTTTTCCATATGAGTCATTTTATGGAAGAGATCTCAAATAAAAAAAGGAAATGAAATATAGTATGTTTCAGACTGACTCCATCGGTTCTTTCTTGGAGGGTAGATGGCATTTTTCATCATGAGTCTCTGAAATTATCTTGGATCACTACCTTGCTGAGAATAACTAGGTCATTCGTGATTGTTCATCAAGAAATATTGCTGTCACTGTGCATCGTGTTCTAGTTCTGCTCACTTCCCTTTGCATCAGTTCATGTAAGTCATTCCAGATTTTTCTGAAACCATCCTGCTTGTCATTTCTTATAGCACACACCTATAATATACCACAACTTGTTTAACCATTCTTTACTATCACAAAAAAAGAGCTGCAACAAATGTTTTTGTACAAGCAGGTCCTTTTTCCTTTTTTTTTTGGATCTCTTTGATATACAGATTTAGTAATAGTAGTGATGGATCAAAGGGTATGCACAGTTTTAGAGTTCTTTGAACATAGTTCCCAGATTGCTCTTCAGAATGATTGTATGAGATCACAACTCCACTAAGAGTGTCCCAATTTTCCCACATACCCTCCAACATTCATCGTTTTCCTTTTCTGTCATATTGGCCAATCTGATAGTTGTGAGGTGGTATTTCAGAGTAAAAAATGTTATTCTTGGGGAAATTATCTCATATTATTTATTAGTTAAAATTCTGGTTAATACAGGGCAAATATTTTTAAAAAATGTTATTTTTAGTTCTAAAAAGTTCTAAACTTCCCTCTAGCCTCTCCCCCACCTGAAGGAATACAGAGCGTATTTTTTAAAATATTATTTTCAGTTCTAAATTTTCTCCTTCCTTCTAACCTTTCTCCCACCCACAGGCTGGACATAAAATATTCATTAAGCATATTGTTAAGATTAAAATAATCTCAAGAGACTGATTTTGGGTAAGAATATAGTTTATTGACTATATCAGGTTTATTGGTTAGGCCAGCATCATAACTGATAAAGGTCTCCATGGCTCTCTTGTGACTAGGGATGATCCGAGCAAGGTAGGCAAGCTTAATAAATAGATTTTTAGGAGTTCATTATTCAACTCCTCTCTTGAATATCCCAAGTCATCTTTAACTGGTGATGGCCATTTAGAAGGTAGTGCATCAACCTATCCACCCCTCCCCATCACTAAAGGTGGACTGGCCACCTAAGCAAGAAAAGAACCCTTCTACTCCCATTTGCCAGTCAAATTCTATTTCAGTGGTTCCCAAATGTTTTTGGCCTACCGCCCCCTTTCCAGAAAAAATATTACTTAGCGCCCCTTGGAAATTAATTTTTTTTTAATTTTAATAGCAATTAATAGGAAAGATATATGTATTAATGTTTCTACCTTTTTCATAAAATATAATAAAGAAAGATGCAAATTAGAAACATTGAACTTTGAAATACCGAAACTATTTATTGAACTCAGAATAGAATGTAATACAAAAAAAGTTAAAACATTCGAAACCATCTTAATGAGAAGGATGAACCTGGTGTGCTGCTACCAATTTAGTCATCCTCGGCTCTATTTTTGTCAGCAGTAATCTTAAATCACAGTGATTGACCATTTGCAATTGGTTTCTTTTTTTGTTAATAAATTGGTTACCGCACTGAATCCACATTCCACTAAATATGATGAAGGAAATGCAATTAAAAACTTTTGAATTACAGCCCATATTTCAGGATAAACCACAGGGATCTCCTTTTGTAGCCAGAATTATTGGTAGCCATTTTTGAATTTAAATTTCAATTCATCATTTGTAGTTACTTCCATCAGTTCTTCTTATAATTGTGGAGATTCTTCAATGTTCACACTTGAAAAAGGATCCAAAATCCAATCAGGTACATTCATTTTCAAAATATCATCAAATCATTGATTAAAATCTGAATGGAGAGCATCCAAGTGCTCACAATAAGAAAGTATGTCTTCATCTTTATTTTCTGCTCCTGATAAATTTGGGAACTGGCTGAATTCCCCTCGTCCAAAGTTTCGTTTGTACAGAAGTTTTGTCACAAATGCAGAAATAATAGATTTTGTTTTTATTAAATTCACTTCATCACCTTGAAGCTGAAGATTGCTTTCATTAAATTTTTGAAACAAGTCTGTCAAGTAAGCGATGTCACTTTTGGATTAAATTGGATCATAAAGCATCATTTTTATCTTTCAAGGACTCCAGCACCAAGTTAAACAGTTTATAAAACCTATCTAAACAGGCACCTTTTGACAACCAATGAACTTCTGTATAAAGCAGCAAATGATTAAATTTTTCATCGTTTTCACTACAAAGCTGTTTAAATAATCTGTCATTCAATGATTTTCTTCTGATTGTGTTAATAGCTTTAATTGCATATTGTAATGAATTATGTAGCCATGCACTTAAATTTTTGGCAATTAGATGTTAACAATCGATGATACAGTGTACTATGAATGCATTCGGCACCTCCTTTTTTTAAATATGCAAGAAAACCTCTGTAGCACCCTACCATCGCGGGAACACCATCTGTGGCTACTGATAAGATATTACTCAGAGGTATTTATTTTTCTTTAAAAACTCATCCAATGCATGAAATATTGATTCTCCTTTAGTATCAATTTGCAAATATTTTGCAAATAATAATTCTTGCAAATTTGTTCCTCCTTTGTGACCTGCATGTATGCTAAAAGTAAAGCTTCATTTCCTGGCAAAGTTGACTCATCAAATTGAATAGAAAACTGGGATGTTTTTAAATATCCACACAATGAATCTTCAACATCTTGAGCCATTTCATCAATTCTTCTTTGCACTGTATTATTGCTCAACAAAATTTTCTTGATGATATCAGATGCTGGCTTGTGTAGCACAGTATGTATTACTTCACTTATAGCCGGTATAATTAGTTCTTCACCAATAGTATGAAGTTTTCCCGATTTGGCAATCATTAACAAAATATTGTAAGAAGCAAGCTAGTGTGGTTGCGCTTGAAAAGAGTTTTGGCAATGTCGGTTATTTGATAAATTTTTCTTTTAGTGTTCAAAAATAAAATAAATCCTTATCTTTTTTATCACCATGAATTTTAGTCAAATGTTCTTGTAGTCTGGAAGGCTTCATAGCTTCATTTGATAAAACTTTCTGGCAAATTAAGCACATTGGTAATGTATTGTTTACAGGCTACTCAATAAAGCCATATTTCAAATATTCAATAGTATATTGTCTACATTTTTTCTTTGGTTGAGCCATTATTATCTGTAGAAAGAAAAAATAAAATGTTTATGGAGGTATTTTTAATAATATTTTAGTAATTTTTTGAAATATTTTTGTAAAAAACAAACTAAAATAAATACCGATGAAATAAATGAACATATTATTAATTGCAAAGTGCATATAATTATTACAAAATAAAAAAATAATACTCACCAATTATAGTTGCACTATTTGTTAGTTAACTTTAACTTGTCACAATATCACAACAATCTAACCTTTGAGTCATATTATGCATAATAATTATGGGAAATCTCCTGATTCATAGCATGCTCCAAAATCTGCTGGTAGTACTGCCAGTAGCCAGTACTACCGCTGCCGTTCCAGGCGTTGGCCTTGAGATCGCCCAATCGCAAGAGTGGCAGTTACCGGCAGGCAGCAATGCACGTAGTACTCATGTGTTTTGGAACAGCAACTCAGAGGCACCACATGAACAGTAGCAGTGCCCGATTGCACATACCTCAATGCAAGTGAGGGAGTATGCGGAACCAAGCCAACATCCAGTACGTTGTTCAAAGAAAAATTAAGCGTTATGAGGGGAATACATAAATCAATTTTTCTAAATCTTCTCTTCTTTCTTTTATACTATCACTACCCCCTTACAGTTATTCACCGCCCCCAAATGCACCTGTGGCCATCACCGCTTCCCTGGATTGATGCAGCACCCACCAGGGGGCGGTGGTGCCCACTTTGGGAATCACTGTTCTATTTAAAAGGAAGACATTCCTTGGAATTCCCAAGAACAAAGAAAATGCAAAAAGCAGCCCACTGGATGGTTTGTATCTCTGATTCAGACCTCAGAACCAGGAATACACAGTAATTCTCCCTAATATATAGGAATTGATATAGAATATAAAAAATAAATTCTCACAATATGAAGAGCTAAAAACCATTTCTGCATTAGCCACATAACATAGAATATTAGAACTAAGAAAAACGTCAGAGACAATAAGTTTGTAGATTTCCACTTGGAAAGTACCTTAGAGACCTTCTACTCCAACATTTTCAATTTACAAATGAGGAAACTGAAGCCCCAAAAGGGGCTTCACTGCTTGGGGTCACACAGGAAGTAAATAGCAGAGGAAGGATTTCCCTTCTAGTCTTATGTGTCTATTTAGAGCCCATTGCTCTGACTCCAGATCTAGTGTGTCCATTCTACTTCCACCATGTGGTTTTTCAAATTAATTCAGTTGAATTCAATTCAGGAACTGAAATCCCTTCTATGAATTTGGCAGATCATTTGTTCTAACCTTACTGAACAGTGGAGGAAACTGAGGCTTAGGGAGGAGAGCTAGATTTGCAATTTAGTGGGAAAGCTGTCCTCAATATGCCATACCTTTTATTGTATAATGGACATATGCCACTTCTACTTCCCCTAGAATGTAAGCACCCTGAGGGAAGTTGGTTTTTTGTTGGGTCTTGTAGGAATCTCCATGACCCTGTAGACCATACTGTCCATGGGATTTCTTGGCAAAGATAGTAGAGTGGTTTGCCATTTCCTTCTCTAGGGGATTAAGGCAAACAGAGGTTAAGTGACTTGTCCAGGGTCACATAGCTAATAATAAGATATGAACTGCAGGCCCAGTCCTCTATTCACTGAGGCACCTAGCTGCCTCCAACAACAACAGAATATAAGTTCCCTGAAGTCAGAAAATGATTTCTGTCTTTCTATCTCTGGCACTTTTCACATAGTAAGAACCTAATCCGATAGGGTATTGCTTTTGGAATCAGGAAGACTCATCTTCTGGAGTTAAATCTGACCTCAGGCACTTTTTAGCTTTGTGATCCTGAGCAAGTTTCTTAACCCTGTTGATCTCAGTTTCCTCGTCTATAAAATGAGCTGGTGAAGGAAATTGCTAACCAAAAATTAACCATTTTTTGCCAAGAAAACCCCAAATTGGGATCATGAAGAGTCAGAAATGACTGAACAACAACATTCCTTGCTTAAAATTTGTACCTAATAAATTTTTTTCCAAATCATGCTTCCAGACCTTAATGAGTAAATATTTTCTTTAGGTAATCACATCTGTTTCCTCTCTCCTGCCTCTATTTCTTGGGCATGATACCCTTGGAGGGCTTTCTGGGAGAGATGTGGCCATCAGCAGGCTATGCCCCATGAGGAGTGGAGTTTAGGTAAAGCAGAGCTTTTCAAAGGGGAGGGAGGTGTTCAAAGAAAGGAAGCCACCTGTTCTGACCAGTCTATTCTAACTCTTCTTTCTCCCAACTCTTCCCTGGGGCAGCTAACTAAGAATACAAAATTCCTGGTGCAACCAGTTCCACATTTTACAGTATAACCCTCTGGACAGGGGAGTCCTTCCTTCTTTCTGGCTTCCATTCCCTTCTTTGCTATTCTCCACCTTCTTTCACTTCCTTCCTCCTTCTTTCCTTCCTTTCTTCCCATCAGTCCTCCTTTCTTCTTCAAGAAGCCTACCAGAGTCAGCTCTGTCAGCTCTGCCCCATTTCAGTGTTTTCTGAAACCACTTTTCTCCATTTAGCTGGCTTTGGCATTTGTTGTGGAGAGTGATAGGCTAGGGTGGGACCTATCTGTAAAATACAGACAAAAATACTGGCACACCCCACCCCCTTCTGGAAAGTGTTTTGCACGAAATTCTTAATAAATATTTGTTGAATTTAATTGCATGATTATTCTTTGTTCTTTCTAATACATTGAGACTCAGGGTAGGATTTAGCATTCCCATTTTCCAATTGCCTACAAAGGGAGAGTCATTTGCCCAAGGTCACAAGATCAGTTGACACAGTGCCTTGTACAAAACTTAACCTTGGAAAAATATTTCTTGAATTGAACTAGCCAGAGGAGTAGCCTAAAAACTGACTGAGTATAGGTTAGACTCTGAGGGCTGAGAGGCTATTGGGTTTGGCTGTAGTGCCTCAGAGAGCCCTGGTCCCAGGTCTAAGTAAGCTCCCTTGAGGTCTGAGGCTTATGCTAGAAGAGCCTGCTGGTTCTGGTGAAGAAGCCTGGGATTGCTGATATTGGAAAAGGGAGTTGAAAGATAGAAAGACCAGAAGCCAGCAGCCTTGGTCTCTACTCCTAGATTTCCTACTAACTCTTTGGGTCTTAATTTTCCCAACTATAAAATAAAGGAATTGAATTACATGCTCTCCAACATTCCTTTGTAGTCCTGATATGCCAATAAAGTAGTAGGCAGTAGCCCTGATTCTCTTTAACCCTTTATGAGACATTTATCAAGTGGTGTTATTTGTTTTGGTTCAAACTATACTTAGTTAAATTTTGCATTAATTAAATGATGCAATACATGGAGTAAGACATTTTTCACAACTGGTTTACATTTTTGATTGATTTATTGATTAACTCAGGGCCAGAATATCCTGTTGTGTTACATTAAGATTGAATGGGAGAGGGGGCAGCTGGGTAGCTCAGTGGATTGAGAGTCAGGCCTAGAGACAGGAGGTCCTAGGTTCAAATCCAGCCTCAGCCACTTCCCAGCTGTGTGACCCTGGGCAAGTCACTTGACCCCCATTGCCCACCCTTACCACTCTTCCACCTATGAGACAATACACCGAAAGTTAAGGGTTTAAAAAAAAAAAAAAAAGATTGAATGGGAGGAGGAAGGGCAGCTAAGGCTCAGTGGATTAAGAGCCAGGTCTAGAGATGGACTATCCAGGGTTCAAATGGGGTACAGCCCTAGTAGTCGTATTACTAGATCAAAAGGTACGCACAGTTTTATATCCCTTTGATGCACAGTTTTATATCCCTTTGGGCATAGTTCCAAATTGCTTTCCAGAATGGTTAGATCAATTTACAACTCCACCAACAATGCATTAGTGTCCCAATTTTGCCATATCCCCTCCAACATTTATCATTTTTCTTTACTGTCATATTGACTAATCTGATAGGTCTAAGATGGTACCTCAGAGTTGTTTTAATCTGTATTTCTCTAATGAAGAGGGATTTGGATATTTTTTCATGTAATTATTAATATTTTGATTTCTTCATCTGAAAATTGCTTGTTCATATCCTTTGACCATTTGTTAATTGAGGAATGGCTTGTGTTCTTATAAATTTTACTCAGTTCTCTAGGTATTTGAGAAATGAGGCCTTTATCAGAGAAATTTGTTGTAAAACTTTTTCCCCCAGTTTGTTGTTTCCCTTATAATTTTGGTTACACATTTTGTTTTTATTTTACCCTGATTTCCTTCTTTATCCCTTCCTTCATCCTCTTTGAGAGCTATAATGAAATTAAAAAAAGAAAAAGAAGAGAAAGTAATTTAGCTAAACCTATACTCTGGGGGGAAAAACTGACATTATATGAAGTTTTCAACATCTGTGGACTCATCTACAAAGTAGCAGTGTGATTGCTTCTTGGCCTCTTGGTTAAGATCAAGTGTAGTACAAAGTAGCAGTGTGAAAACAAAAAGGGACCCAGGACAATGTTGGGGAACATCTATGATTAAAGCATTTGATTTAGATAAAAGTCCAGCAAAGGAGACTGAGAAGGATTAATTAGACAATTAGAAAGAGCAAAAGGATAGAGAAATGTCACAAAACCCCAGAGAGAAAAGAATCCAGGAGAAAGTGATTGACAAGTGTCAAAGGTAGTAGAGTTCAAGGAGGATCTGGACTGGGGAAAAGCCATTAGATTTGAACATTAAAAGATAATTAGATAGGGGCAGCTGGGTGGCTCAGTGGATTGAGAGCCAGACCTAGAGACAGGAGGTCCTAGGTTCAAATCTGGCCTCAAATACTTCCTAGCTATGTGACTCTGAGCAAGTCACTTAACCTCCATTGCCTAGCCCTTACCAGTCTTCTGCCTTAGAATCAATACAAAGTACTGATTCCAAGACGGAAGGTAAGGGTTTAATTTAAAAAAAAAAAAAAAAAAGATAATTAGATGGGGGCAGCTGGGTGACTCAGTGGATTGAGAGTCAGTCCTAGAGACAGCCATACCATTGCTGGGATTGTAACCCAAAGAGATCATAGATAAATAGACTTCCACAAAAATATTTATAGCTGTGCTCTTTGTGGTGACAAAAAACTGGAAAGCAAGGGTATGCCCTTCAATTGGGAAATGGCTGAACAAACTGTGGTATATGCCGGTGATGGAATACTATTGTGCTCAAAGGAATAATAAACTGGAGGAATTCCATGTGAACTGGAAAGACCTCCAGGAATTGATGCAGAGTGAAAGGAGCAGAGCCAGAAGAACATTGTACACAGAGACTGATATACTGTGGTAAAATCGAATTTAATGGGCTTCTGTACCAGCAACAATGCAATGACCCAGGATAGCTCTGAGGGATTTATGGAAAAGAACGCTACCCACATTCAGAGGAAGAACTGCAGGAGCGGAAACACAGAAGAAAAACAACTGCTTGGACACTTGGGTTGATGAGGACATGATTGGGGATGTAGACCTGAAAAGACCCATGTAACTATCAATAATGTGTAAATAGGTCTTGACTGACCACACATAATAAAACCAGTGGAAATGCGAATTAGCTACAGCCGAGGGGGACCAAGGGTTGGGGGGGTTGAGGAGGTAAAAGGGAAAGTAAAAACATGAGTTATGTCTCCATGGAAAATTTTTCTAAAAATAAAAAATTATTAAAAAAAAAAGATAATTAGATGGGGGCAGCTGGGTGACTCAGTGGATTGAGAGTCAGGCCTAGAGACAGGAGGTTCGGGGTTCAAATATGACCTCAGATACTTCATAGCTGGGTGACCCTGGGTAAGTCACTTAACCCCCACTGCCTAGCCCTTTCTCTTCTTCTGCCTTAGAATCAATACATAGTTCCCAAGATGGAAGGTAAGGGTTTAAAAAAAAAGATAACTGGTAACTTCAGAATGAGCAGTGCCATTTGAATGGTGAGGTTAGAAATCAGCTTTCCTTCTGGGGACACCTTAGACCAATGATGGCAAACCTTTTAGAGTTATAGTACTGCCCACCCTCCTTCCCCCTGCCCCTTTATACCAGATAGGGGAGGGAGGAAGTGATTTCGTTGGACTGGTGGGCAGAGGGGTAGATGATGTGAAGAAATGTCATCAGGCACATGGAGGGGGGGAAGAGAACAGCTCTGCCCCTTCCCTCTGCCTTTCTAGTAATGGAATCTGGAGTGGGGGAGGGTGATGTTGTGACTGTTGTGAGGAAGATTACTAAATTATTATTTAGGAGACTTAGGCAGGGCTGAAGGATTCTAAATGGAATGGGGAAGCAGGAAGTGTGTTTCTGGTGCACCTACCCACAGAGAATCCACCTGTGCCATAGATTTGCCATCACTGCCCTAAACGTTGGCAACCGACTATCTTCTCAAGTGTCTGACCCCACTGAACCAGAGCCAAATTGAATGAGAGAAAGACCCTAAAAACTGAGGAAGAAACAAAGGTATTTTAATGTATTCTTCTCAACAGGCCAAGCATGCATGTGGGAACCCCTCTCCTAAGGAGAGGAACCCTCAGGTAGAGAAGAAATCAGCCAGTTTTTACTGTTTGAAAGATGAGAAAGAGAAAAAAAAACCACCAAAATTATTGCTTGAGGGACAGGTGTAACAGCAGATTCTTGGGGTTCTAGGAGATAGGCTGATAACAGTTATTTTATCTGGTGAGATAATGATCATCATATCAGGAAAGTTTCCTTGGATTGTGCTCAGACCAGGTCCTATTGATGCAGTTAGGCCAGAGTTCAGTTGGTAGGTTTCCATTTCTCAAGTTTAGCTTATAGTCCCAAAGGATTATTATTATATCAGAAACACCTGGAAAAAAGGAGGCTTGAGCAAATCCAACCAATTATTACATTCAATCTTCCTTTCATTTTCTTAACATAAATCATAATTCTGCTTCCTGTCCCCCTCTGCAACTCTGGATAATGACTCAGAGACTGTGTTCTCCTTCCACCCTGAATTTCCCTCAACCCAAGGGTGATAATAATAATAATGATGATGATGATGATGATGATGACAGTAATGGAGTCATTCATGCTATCTCTTTTACCTATAATAATACTTTTTACTCCTTTTCAACATTTCACTCTCTCAACAAACTTCTGAAACAAGGGCAAGGATTATAATCTCCACTTTTATGGATGAGAGAACAGGTTCAGAAAGCTTCAGTGATTTCCTGAGGTTAGTTTCTGAGTGGCAAAGCCAGTAACAGAATCTAGGTTTCCAGACTGTCAGCTCAGGGTCCTGTTCTGCTCACTTTATAATTTGAGATTCAGGCCCAGCAGTGACTGGACAAGTCAGAGCATCTTTGTTTTCATCTCTGAAATGGAGTTAAATTTTTTTTTCATCCTGGGTTTTTCCTATCTCCCTCTCTCCCTCTTTCCCTCTTTTCCTCTATCCCTTTCCTTCTCCTTCTGCCTTTCCCTCTCCCCACCTACTCTTCTCATTTGTAGAAAGCCCCTGCCTGAGATTTAGAAATTATAAGGATGATGATACTGTCTTATTATGAAAGAGCTTCCCATCCCTGGGGAAGGCAAAATGGTGGCAGCTCAGATTTGTAGGGGATGTCCTGGGTAGATCTAAAATTGTGATCAGATGACTGACTGAGGTCAACATCTTCAAGTGGATCAAGAGTGTCTGAGAAAAGGCTGGACTAAATTTCTTCGTGGCAAGTCTTTTACTTAAATTGGGGACTGTACCCCTAAACCAGGACATATGGATTATCTTTAGAGAGAGGAAGTATGGTACTATGAAAAATGCCCTGAACTGAGACTCAGAAGCCCTACTGAAGGGTTCTAGCCATGGCCCTACCTTTGACTCAGGTCCAGAATTAGCATGAGATGAGGAGAGCTATACCCTACAGCAACATGGTAGGGACACCTTTCAGATCCCTTATAGAGCCCCTGCCCAATCTGTCCCTATGCCCAATTTTGCCATCTCCTAGGGTTCTTTGCCTTTCTCTCCCCCTTTCTGGAGCTTCTTTCTGAAGTGCTAGCTGACATGTGTACTCCCTTCTATAGGACCATTTCAAGGTGGGGAAAGGAATTTCTTTTCTGGAGTTAAACATCGGTAAATGTTTAACAATGGGCTCTCTGATACTTTTAAGTTTAATCTGCACCATGAACATTTTCTCCATCATCTGATCACTGTTTCAAGCATGAAACAATAAGTCAAAACCTGATTTGGAGTTTGCCGATTTCTAGAGTGGGAATATTCACACTGAAAATTTAATGATAGACTCTCAAGCTAGCTGTGTCTGGCTTCAGTATACTCCTATACCGGAGCCCAGTAGTAGAGTTTGTTCCGGGGTCTTTCTTTGTAGGATATTACCTCATTGAAGGGAAGGGTATCATGGAAAGCAGCATTAGGTATCCCTGTAGTTCCCCAAACATTTTTTTTAGTAGTCCTAGGTTTTTTAATTTTTAATTTAATTTTTATTACATTTTAATTTCTGAGCTGTTTCCCTTTCTCCCTCCTTATTCCACCCCAAGGAGAGCCACCATTTCACACACATACACACAAAATCATATAATTCATACTTCTATTTATAAGTTCCTTCTCTTAAGGTGATGGATAGCATCTTCCTTCATAGGTCCTTTGTAGCTGATTTGAACATTTATATTACTCAGAATAATTTAGTCATTCACATTTATTCTTTGAATAATATTGCTGTTACTGTATACGATGTTCCCTTGGTAATTTCATTCATCATTTCATGTAAATCTTTCAATGTTTTTCTAAGACAAACCTGTTTGTCATTTTTTTACAGCACAATAGTATTCCATCATAATCATATATCACAATTTGTTTAGCCATTCCTCAGGTGATAGGTATTTGCCACTACAAAGAGAGCTACTATAAATATTTTAGAACATATTGGTTCTTTTCCCTTTTCCCTGATCACCTTGGGAAACAGACCCAATAGTGACTAGGTGAAAGCATCTACACAATTTTATAACTCTATGGACATAATTCCAGATTGTTCTCCAAAATGGTTGGAGCAGTTCACATTTCCACCAAGAGTGTATTAGTGTCCCAGTTTTTCTATATCCTCTCCAACATTTGTCATTTCCCCCTTTTTACATTTTAGCCAGTCTGATAGGTCTGGGTATCTCAAAATTGTTTTAATGTGCATTTCTCTAATCAATAATGATTGAAAGCATTTTTTCACATGTCTATATTTAGCTTAGATTCATTAATCTAAAAACTGCCTGCTTGTATCCTTTGACCATTTATCACTTGGGGAATGATTTGTATTCTTATAAATTTCACAAAGTTCTCTATATCCTTGAGATCTTTATCTGAGCAACTGTCTATAAAAATTTCCCACCAATTTTCAGCTTTACTTCTAATCGTGGCTATGTTGGTTTTATTTGTATAAAACCTTTTAAATTGAATCTAATCAAAATTATCCATTTTACATTTCACAGAGCTTCTAGGAAACATTAACCAGAATATAGCCTTCCAGCTGGAGAAAGGAGTTTTCCTGGACCATGTCAACATTGAGAGTTGTCTCATGGATAATTCTTAAGTTTGAAACATCAGAGACCTGCCTCTCTAATCCATAATAAGTCAACAAGTGGGATTTCCCAAATATCATGCTTCTTGGAGGAAAAAAAGCGATGACTGTCAATATAGCCCTGGGCTGGAGAAGCACTGAAGCATGTACAAGACTAGGGGAAGTAAGGGACTTACATCTTGCTAGCTCCACCTCTCTCCCAACTGCCTCGACCGTGAAAATGAGCGGTTTGGACAGTGCAGGCCTGATAAGAAAGGCTATTTCTCACAAAATAACTCTCAGCTCTGATTGCCTGTTGGTGGGAAGTTTATGAGCTCTTTACTTGTTCTATGTGCTTTTTCTGATATGGGTTTATGTGCTTCTGTGAGTCCTTTGAATGCCTTCTGTGTTTTCTGCATCTGTAGATAACTGCTCCTATGAATATTTTCTTTCTCTTGAATTTTCAGTGAAGTGAAGTAAAGCCTCCCTGGATCTAATACTATAGTTACCTTGAATACTTATGTGGGAGCTGGGGAGTGGACAGTATTTAGGAAAAAACTTCTTCCTTCTTGTCCACCTCTTAGTGACCCTATAGGGGCTTTCTTGACAAAGATACTTGGAGTGGTTTGCCATTAATTTCTCCAGTTCATTTTACAGATGAAGAAATTGAGGCAAACACAGTTAAGCGACTTGCCCAGAGTCACATAGCTAGTGTCTGAGGTCAGATTTTTAACTCAGGTCTTCCTGATTCCAGGCATGGTTCTCTATCCACTAAGCCATCTAGCTGCCCTTAGGAAAAACTTGACCCAAGCTATTTCTAAGCAAAACAGTTTGGAGATTGTCTTGTAGTAAACTCTGAGTTGGGACAAAAAGAACCAAAGGGAGAAAAATGATTTTTTTGGGAGGGTATTAGCCACAAGGTCAGATCAGAAATCCGGCCTCAGATACTTCCCAGCTGTGTGACCCTGGGCAAGTCACTTGACCCCCATTGCCTACCCTTACCACTCTTCCACCTATAAGTCAATACACAGAAGTTAAGGGTTTAAAATAAAAAAAAAAATAGAACACAAGGTCAGACCAGGAATTTGTAAGTTCATAGTGCTTTGGAAGGCTCTCTGCCACGGGCTATACATAAGTGACAGTAAATGTCCTTGAAATTTGTAGATAGACTTTAGAGATACTATAATCTAATCCATTCATTTGAGATAAGGAAACTGAGGCCCAGAGGTCTGACTTGCCTTGGCCATGTTACACAGCTATTTAAGTCACTGGACCTAAATTAGGTCCTGGATGTACCACTTTTAATGATCTTAATGATACCCTAAAGTAACAGACAGCCCCAAATCGATGTCTTTTTGAGGTACCCAGCACAGCCTGCCTTGATGTTTGGCTGTTTTTGTACTGTCATCTCTCCTAATGAATTTAAGCAAGAGCAGGTTCTGGCACACAGTAGATTCTCAATAAAGATTTGTTTGATGAATGGAAATGGATGAATGATCAAATATCATGTAGGCCTATAGGGTATTCCTACAGTGTTTCAGTTAAGGAATCATATCCCTCTCCTACCAGGAGGAAAATAAAAGTTGGCAGAGCAATGAGTAGTAGAAGTAATTGCTTGTTGTGATGGGGCATAGAATGGAAGTAGGATCCTCTACTGCATCCCTGGCACAAACCATCAGAAGATACTCTCTTTGAAGGCCATATGTTTATTTTGAGCTGGAAGGGGTCTGAGAGGTAATATTTGGTCCCTTTAATTTACAGATGAAGAAACTGAGTCAGGGTTCCACAGCAAGTAAGTGTCTGACTTTGGAATGACTCAGGCCTGGAGTCCTCTTCACTTTGCTTCTCATTAAGTGGAAAGTACAATCTCCTTCAGTTTTAGAGTTAATCATCATCTCTTTTACTCCAACTTGCATTTTTTCAATATTCCACCATGCTTAAAACTGTGTTCGTTGTGAAAATACTAGGACAATATTGGGAATGATGGGAAATAAGCATTTATTAAGGGTCTACTATGTGTCAGGAAATTTATAAATATAACCTTACTTGATCTTACTAACAACTCTGGGAAGATAGTTGCCATTATCACCTCCATTTTGCAGTTGAGCAAACTCAAGCTAAGGGAGGTTAAGTTACTGTCCCAGGGTTACACAGCTAGTAATTATTAAAGACTGGATTTGAACTTGAGTCTTCCTGACTCCAGTCCATTGCTCTACTTATTTTACCTCCCAAGTGACATAAGTTCAAATCTTTCAGACACTTAATCCTCAGTTTCCTCATCTGTAAATGTCCTCTAAGTTCCTTTTCATCTCTAAATCTGTGAGCCTTTGATCTATGACCCTTGACATGGGAACAGAAAAATTATATCTATGTCAATGAAATGACAAAGGGCTAATAAAAAGGAGTATTTATTTCAACACATTAGGGAATTATGATTTCATTGATGTGGAATATTCCCTCCAAGGACTATGACCATTACAAATTACTGTATATAGTTTTGGGGGGTTATGATGGCTAAAAATGTCATCACACTATGTCCAATCTGGTGTTGAGAATGTCTTTGCAAATTTAGCCAGGCAGCTTTTGCGTTTCGGCAGTATAATTCTACTTTGATACCTCATTGTTGGTTAGAGGTGTCATTGAATTCTCAAAGGCTTTACTGGAAGGCACAAGTTTTGACAAATTTAACCAAACAGAAAATGTTTCAATTATGAGCTTGGTGGTGATTTGAAGAATTATCTGATTAAAGATTGGAGGAGCCTTTTAGGACCTCTAGAATTCATTCAGTTTATCCTATTGCCTTTAAAGTAGGACTCAGTGTAAACTGTCCCACTATCAAGGATATTGATTTAAAAAAAGAGGGACCTTTGTCTTAGGGTCATAAAAAGCACAGGATAATTTTCTAAATGATAATTATATATTAGGAGATTCAATCCAATTTAATTAAACAAATACTCATTGAAGACTGCTGGACTTATAGTCAATTAACCAATCAATAAGCATTTATTAAATCTCTTCTCTGTATCAGGCATAGTGCTAAATAAACACTAGGGATGGAAAGAAGGGCAAAAGACAGTTCTTTCTTTCAAGGAGTTTATGGTCTAATAGGGGAGACAATATGAAAACAGCTATATATAAATAAACCAATATTCAGGATAAACAGGATATAATCAAGAGGGGAGAGTCAACTATAATTAAGAGTAATTGGGAATGCTCCCTGAGCAAGGTGGAACTTTAGCTAGGCCTGGAGTCGGGAAGACCTGAGTTCCAATCCTGCCCTAGACATTTACTAGCTGTGTTATCTATCGTAGGCAATACATTTAACTTCATTTAAATTAGCCTCAGTTTCTACTTATGTGTAATGTGGAGATCATAATAATATCTATCTTTTAGGATTGTTGTGAGGATAAAACAAAAGAATTTGTATAGAGCCCTTTGCAAACCATAAAATGCTATGTAAATGTTAACCTTCCTTCTTATCCTTGCTGGGATAGAAAGAACAAATGAACAGTCCTTTCTTGCCCTTATGGAGTTTAAATATGGGGCAAGGCACAGGTTTGAGGAAGGGTAGGGGGAAGAATACAATATGTACAGAAACAAGAAAATACAAATTATAAAAATAACTTCAAGGTAGAGAGTGCCTCAGTTGTTTTATGAATTAAGCTAGGAGAGTCTGAAGGCAGAGATGAGAAGGGAGTGCATTTCAGGAGAAGGGGAGAAACTGCAAAGGCGTAGAGGTGGCAGCAGAGTTGTGTAAATGGAAAAGCTAATGGGTCAGTTTGACTATAATATCAGATGCGTGGTGAAAAGCTATGTGAAATAATATTAGTCGAGGGAGCAGGTGGGAGCCAGATTGTAGAGGGACTTAAAACCAAGCTAAGAATGTAAAAATTTATTGTTAAGGCTGTTAGGAGTCTCAATGGAGAATTTTGAAAGGAAGGTGATGAGGTCAGACCAGTGTTTTAGGAATATCAATTTAGAATGTTGATAGGAAAAGAGATAGGGAAGACTGGAAGTGGGGATATCAATTCAGAGGACATTGCAAATAGTCTTAAGAAAAAGATGATGATGACATGAACTAAGGGAGAGGATATAAGAATAGAGAAAAGGGCAGATATGGGAGAGATTACATAGAGGCAGAATCAATAATGATTGGGAACTGATTAGATGGATGAGGGAAAGCAATTTATCCAAAGAAGTGAATAACAGGCTCATGTAAATATGATTACCACCAGTAGGAAAGTGCCACACCACCATCATGACCCAGGGTCCTCTTCTCACTGGACTGAAGCAGTAGTGGGATTTGACTGTTCCCTGAGTGTCTGAACAGCCTTTTTATTTTTATTTTTTAATATTTTTATTTTTATTTTGAGTATTTTCCCATAGTTACATGTTTCATGTTCTTTCCCTCTCCCCAAACCTCCCTATCCCCCCCTTAGCTGACCCACAATTCCACTGGGTTTTACATGTATCATTGATTAATACCTAATTCCATATTATTGATAGTTGGACTAGAGGGTGTCTAGAAGGAGGGTGGTTGTCCAATGATACACAGCTGGTAAGTGGAATAAGGCCTGAGAAAAGGAAGCTGAATGTAGCAATAAGATAACAACTTTGGAGAAATTAGTTTCAGTGGAGTAGTGGAGTCAGAAGTCAGATTGCAAAAGATAGGAAAGTGAGTGATAAATGAGAAAAGGAGGCAACAATTAGAAGGTATTTTCTAGAAATTCAGTCATGAAAGGAAAAAGAGCTATAGAATGATTGCTTTGGGGAATGGATGGTAGGGTCAAGTGAATGTTTCCTTTTAGGAAGGAAGAGTCATAGACCATATTTGCAAGTGAGAGAGAAGAGAGTAAGATGAGAAAAAGAAGAGAGCAATGTCTCAAGAAGAGACATGAGGGGATGGGACAGGGAGCCCAAGTGAGTTAGAGAACCCAAGTCACGCAGAATTTGTCATGGTGAGAGCATATACACTGATGATGGTGATGTGGTACTTTCCTACCAGTGGCAAGCATGAGCCTGTTGTTCACTTCTTTGGGGATATAGGCTTGTTGACTAAATTAGATTTGATTGTGAAATCTGCACCAGCTTCAGAGCACTCCTCATTACTATGACTTCTCTAGAAAAAACATGTATCTAGCTCCTACTTCAGTAAACTGACCTTCATTTGCCAGTTTTATTTCACTCGGGGTTATTATTTGGATATTATACCTGTTGAGTTCTCTCTCAATAAGAGCTGTCTTTCAGGTGTCCTAAATTTCATGTTGTCCATAACTATGTGCATATTTGTCAAATTTTTTGTACTTTTTTTGTTTTGATCTTAAGATAGGATCTCTGCCTGCTAAGGTAAGCAGGTCAGGTTTAGGTGAAGCAACAATTTCTAGGACATCTTTTTCTAGACTCTTCTTCCTGCTAGGAGGTGAGCAAAGCTGTTCTTTTTTTTTTTTTTTTTTAAACCCTTACCTTCTGTCTTAAAATCAATACTAAGTATTGGTTCCAAGGCAGAAGAGTGGTAAGGGCTAGGCAATGAAAGTGAAGTGACTTGCCCAGGGACACACAGCTAGGAAGTGTCTGAGTTTAGATTTGAACCCAGAACTTCTTGCCTATAGGCCTGGCTCTCAAACCACTGAATCACCCAGCTGCCCCTGCAATGTGGTTCTTAAAAAAGGCTGCTGAGATACCCAGGGAGCTCCCAAATCCCACTGCTGCTTTGGACCAATGAGAAGAGGACATTGTGCCTTGAGTCACCTGTGTGCAGTGTCATGACTAGTGCAACTAGTGTATTTGCACTTACTGTTGCTTTGTCAACTGCCCATCACCACAGGACTTTAAGGTAGGAACAGAACAACAAAATAATGAGATAATAAAACAGTAAAATGGTAAATGGTAAGTAAGGGTGATGTCTTTTGATTCACTCATGAATGAGATGTAAGTGAAGCAGAATTGCACAATTATTAGCTTCACTTACTCTTCCAGAACCATCCAAGCCCAGTGACAAGACAAAAATCAAGATGACTGATGTTATATTCAAATCCTGAGGAATGTTGGTGTCACCTTGATTGACAAGGGAGGCAGTTGGAAAGATTGGAATGTTCCCAGATGCTGTGAGTCAGGGGCAAAAGTCAATTGGCCTGAGGGTATAAATACCCCTAACAGACACCTGGAGGAGGTCTTTGGATTTTGGACTTTGGTCCCTAGATCTTTAGGTCTGAATCTTCCTATCTCTTTAGGTCTCTTGGTCCCTGGGTGATGAAGGGAGGAAGGGAGGTCTGAAGAAGCAGAGGGTGGGTAGGATCTATATATTTCCTGAAGGCTGTGAGAACTAATACATCACCAAACACTAATAATAAGAAAGCTGACAGAAATCACCAACACAGCTGCATCAAAGGCAGTCACTCTCTGGTTTGGCATTGGCCAGGCTGAGCCAGAGGGGTTGTGAAGAACAAAAGCTCCAGCTTCTACTAAGTCAATAGCCTCCAGCCCTGAGTGATTATAGATTATAGATATTAGATTGACAGGGTCTCAGATCCCCAATCCTTATCCTGATTTTCCTTTCCCTAATTACAGATCATAGATAAAAGTGTTCAATAAGTACCTTCCTGAGTAGTCTTTATATTAGGACCCTTGGGGAGGGAGCAACATAGTCAGATAAACAAACGTGATCCAAGGCTAATCAGAGCCCTATATTAATAATTGATTCAACCCCAGGTTGGACCTGAAAGGGTTACCCATCCACCTAACCTTTCGGGGTCCTTCCCTGGGCAACTGTTATGGAAAGGGGAAATTATAACAACTAGCAAGGGTGATTTGGGTTGGTGTTCCCCCATCATCAGCACCTACAGAGAATACAGAGATACATCCACCTCACTGGTATTCATACCTCCCTAGGTCCTTCTCTTTCTTTATAACACTGACAATGGCTCTGGTTTTGGTGGATGATGACCTTGTCCTCTTTGATGTTTATCTAAACTCTAAGTGTTCATAATAACTGCTTCTGCTGATTTTATGGCCTATTGGAATAAATTGTTCACATTTACCCCTTCTTCAGGGAGAAATCTTCATATGCCTGGGGGGACACCCCTCTGTGCATACTATAGTTTCTTGGAGCCATAGGTGAGAGCTGGGTGGCAAGTGGACACTAAAGGAGGATGAGTAGCCCTAAAAAGGACCTAGCAAGTCATTTAACCAGAGGTACTAGTCTCTGAACACTCTGTATACTGCCAAGGTGAGGGCCCATAGTGGGTGTTGATGGGATGTGATTTTTGTCCAGTGCTGTGAATGCCAAAGTGAATAAAATTCAATGAAGCACAAGTAATAGGTGGGAGTAACTATAACTCTCTTAAGGAAGCCAAATGCCTCATCATGTAATTAGTGACATGCATGAATGGATGAGTAAGATTTCCATTGTCCCTACCTACTGTCAAATGAAACCACAGTCAAGAGAATGAGCTTGGCACAATCACCAGGGAAAAAAGACCCTATTGAGCTTAACTCTAGTCTGTCAAGGTGAAGAGGTATGAGAGATGTAGAGTAAGTAGGAAGCCCCTGGTGTAACCTGAGACCCTGGCACTCCTCTTCCCTGCTCCAAGAGAGGGGTCTCCCTGGATTGGTGGTTCTCTATAAGTACATGTAAATGGAGAGTAATCACTGAGGGAAGGCACTGGTAATGGGGTGGTTGGTGACCTGAGGGGGACTAGGAAAACCTTTTGTAGAGGGTGGGATATGAGCTTTTTCTTGAAAGAATCCAGGAAAGCCAAAAGGGAGAGATAGAAGGAAGGGGAGAGTCCATGTGGTAGACATGGGAAAAGTACAAAGGCACGAAGTTGGGAGATAGAGTGTTGTTTTTGAGAGACAGCAAGGGATCATGGTTAAAGATCCTAGAGTGCATGGATGGGAGTAGGGTTTAGGAAGACTGGGAAAGTAAGAAGATTTATAAAGAGTTTTAGATATTAAACAGAGCATTTTATGTTTGTTTTTGAACATAATAGAAAGCCATGGAAGTTTATTTCGAAAGGTAGTGGGTGATATAGTCAGACCTATATTTCAGGGAAATCATTTTGATATTTGAGTGTAGTATGGACTGGAGTAGGGAGAGACTTGAGATATGGAGATCAAACAGGAGCTATTGCAATGGCCAAGCATGAGTTGATGAGGGTCTATGCCTGGGTGATGGTAGTGTCAGAGAAGAGAAAGATAGAAGTGTCAGAGAAAAGAAGGAAATATTAGAGATATTGTGAGGGTAGAATAGACAGGCCTTGGCAAAAGATTGGGTATATAGGGAGAGTTCAAGTGCAGAGTTGATGATGACACCAAGACTATGAGTCTGGGTGATTTGGAGAATGGTGATACCTTTGACATTAAAGTGTGGAAGGGAGGTTTTTAGGGGAAATATAATGAGTTATTTTGCACATGATGAGTTTGAGATGTCTATAGGACATCCAGTTTGAGGTGTCCAAAAGTCTGTTGGTGATTCAGGTTTGGTGCTTAGGAGAGACTAGGTCTAGATACATGCAAATGTACATATATATACCTGCATACATATATGAAACATATATGTGTGTAAACATAAGCCCACATCATATATATAAAAACTGTATGCACATGTATATGTGGGAATCATTTGCTTAGAGGGGAAAATTGAACCAACAAGAGCTGATAAAATCTCTAAGCAAGATAGTATAATGGGAGAAAAGAAGAGGACCCAGGACAAAGCCTTGGAGGATGCTCCTTGTTAGTGAGCCTGACCTAGATGAAAATCTAGAAAAAGACACTTAGAAAAAACAGTCAGACAAGTAGGAAAAAGAATCAGGAGAAAGCAATGCCATAAAACCTAGAGAAGAGAATGTATTCATGAGGAGAGGATGACTGACAGTGTCAGAGTCTTCAGAGAAGTCAAGCAGGATGAAGATTCAGAAAAGACCATTAAATTTAGCAACTAAGAGATCAGTGGTGACTTTGGAGAAAGCAATTTCAGATAATGTGAAATCAGAAGCCATATTGAAGAGGGTTAGGAAGTAAGTAAGAGAAATGGACCTAGTATAGCTAGCCGTCTCAAGATAATTAGCCAAGGGCAGCTGAGTAGCTTAGTGGATTGAGAGTCAGGCCTAGAGACAGGAGGTCCTAGATTCAAATCTGGCCTCAGACACTTCCCAGCTGTGTGACCCTGGGCAAAGTCACTTGACCCCTGTTGCCCACCCTTCCACCAAGGAACCAATACACAGAAGTTAAAGGTTAAAAAAAAAAAAGATTAAAAAAAAGATAATTAGCCAAGAATGGGAAGAAAGATACAGCCAAAACTGACTTCTATGTTTCATTCATTAAACCTATTTGATAGTGTCAGTGCAAAAAGAGGATGACATTTAAGTTCCCTTCTAAGAGATGTTAAGCTTAAGTCAGTAATATCTCAGCTCCTCTCTGGCATCTTTAACTATTTAAAAGTCTAGTATGACCTTTCTGGTCACTAGAGTGTATTCATTTTAAAGACATTTAAACTACTGCCCCTACCACAGAACCTCTAATTTCTACACTGGTAACTTAATTGGCTAGATCTGAAGTTATCTGGGGAATGAAATGAAATATTGCTCATGATAGGTTTAGAAAATTATAAAATCTATAGTCTGTAGGACGGTTAGAGTCTGTCCCATATATCTTCTCTCTCTGATTGCAACTTTCCTTCCTCAAACCTCTTGCTTTTTCACAGATCTTGTCCTCAGATATTGTTGGGGGCAGGAGATTCTCAACTAAGCCTAAACCTTCAGCTCCTAGAAAAGTACTATGGTGAGGTGCATATTATTTGGGCCCTCATGAAAGGAAAGATGGGAAGAACAATGGGAGAAAGCAGTCTTCTCTTCCTTGTTCACCAGTAGATGAAGTTCTCAATAGCTGTCACTCTCTGGACTTGGAATCTTTTCTCCTCACATTCAGGTCTCCATCTCTGCTATTAGGATCTGAGTTGATTCCATAGACATTATTCATTTATTCACTGCCTGCTTGTGTTTTGGGATGAAGCAACAGTAATTGCTATAACTATAGTCCCAGCTGCTCCTTTGGCAGCCTCTGATTATAACATTTGCCTCCAGGGAGGTGGTCAGGAATTCTGAATATTAAAGGTAGTAAAAGGTGGAGAGTTAGCCAAGCCATCTGTGCATAAAGATCTCCTAATCCTCTATCTTTTGTGCCACTCTCTTGAGACTCCTGGTAATGGTAGAGATGAAGGCAGTCAGGGTCTTCTGTGTACTGGGATCATCAGAAATCTCTCTTCCAGGTTCCCTCTCCTTGAGTCATTGACAACCTGAGCCCAGAAGAAGATAATAATGTAGATGATTGAGAGGATGAAGCAGGAAAATGCATTTCATAGAATCATAATCATGGAGCCAGAATTATAATGAATACAACAGTGGCATTGGTCACATTTATTTATACAACTGTTATGATTAACCATAACAATATAAGAATAGATTATTGTTTTCTTCCCCCTACATCAATGAGCAAGTCTTATTGATGTTATATTCTCCCCACATCTCTCAATTGGCCACTTTTTTCCATTTCCCTCAGTCCTCCCTCCAGCTTCTAGGATGCTATTTTCTCCGGATGAATTTCCCCTTCCTGCAATTGTCTTCTTACTAGTCTCTATGATCTCCAAGGTCTTTGTCTGGTTGAGAGTTTGGAAATCTATGGTCTTGTAACCTTTGCCTAAGTCAGTGAGTTGATGCCACCAGTGACTCAGAGAGAGCAGCCAACCTTCTTTCCCCTGGAAGACTAAGAGAAAGAGAGTATATAATAGAATAAATAGAGAGCTGTGTAAGTTGAGTGAGGAGCAGGAAGAAAGGGATGATGGTACTGAAAGTATAATTGGGTAAATGTGCTCATCTTTAATAATCATCCACAGAACACAATTAATTTAAAATAAGGGCATATAATGGAGTAGTATAGTAAGAAAATAGTGATACAGAATAGTTGCATCTAAATATTTGAATGGAGCTCATGTGGAAGAGAGATTAGACTTGTTCTTGGCCTCAGAGGTTCTTATCTGTATGACTTTCTAGTCACTTTCTTGGACCATCTAAGTAAAGGTGGAAAAAAGGAATTCTCAGATTAGAGGAAGATCTGAAAGAACCTTCGAGGTTATCAGGTGTAACTATGTCATCTTACAAAAGAGGAAACTGTTGTAATGGGATACTATCTGTCATAAGAAATGACAAACAAGTTGTTTTGTTTTATATGTGTCAAAGGAATTTGCTTAATCTCCCTCTGTCTCTTTAAGAGCAGAAGGATTTCTAAATAAGAGCTGCACAGCTGAGAAAATTTCTGACAGGCTTCTGAGAATTAACTAGAGCTGAAGATTCTATTACCTAGGAGACGAGATTTATAAGAAAAAGATAGTTGAGAGCTGGGGCTTTTGCCTCAGGATTCCCTAGAGAGCAGGAGCTCTGTCTCTGTCTCTCTCTCAGTCAGGAGACTGACTGGAAGCTTTACTACTGGAAATTGGTATAAAGAAATGGATTTAAGGAGGTTGTTGGTGATTAAAGTTTATTGATTAGCTTGAGTAGGTAGGTAGTGAATATATTTCTAGGTAGGGGTAGTATAGACAAAGTTAGGCCTGGTCTGCCAGGCAGAAGAACCTGTCCTTGAAGACAGTTAGATTAGGTTTTTTTTTTAAAAGAAATTTTAGATAGGATTAGGATTTTAGGTATAGTCATAAGGTATTAGAGTAATAATCTCACTTTCCTCCTTTCTATTTCTATCTGAACTTATTCTAAATTAAACTTAGTGTTTTTATCAAACTGTTCTCACTTTTGTCAAACTCCTACCAAAATTAACCCTTAACAGCCTGGTGAGCCAGGTAGGAGTTTGATTAATCTATTAATCTTCTGTTCCTTTTCAATAATAAACAAAAGAATAGAAGTGTAACCATGGTGCTAGGTATCATGATATAGGTAGTGAAGGAGGAGGTTCCACTCTATCTCAAACAATTTCCACTACTGAAGAACTTGACTGAGATGTTACATCTCACAGTTTTAGATTGTCTCTGGTTATTACCATTTCTGGGAGTATTCGTTCTGTCAGGATTATTTTAAGGATACCAACTTTATCAAATATGTAGTCTAATTCTCTCTAAGAAAGGGAAACAGATGAAATATAGCTTAATGGAAACTGGAACTTTGTATCTCTCATGGCTGAAATGATTTCTCAACAGAATGAAACTATCTCTAGAGTTGCTTCCTTGGAAGACAGTATCTCTCAAATGGCTAAAACTATCTCTCATTTTACCCAACCTGCCTCTCCTACTGTTTCTACTTCTTCTAGCAAGGCAGCTAAAACAAAACTCCAAAAGAAAGAAGATAAAACCCTATTCCCCTTAAGAGAAGTGCTGACCTTTAATCCCCAAAAAGAGCTAGTTAATATTAGACATCAAAGACCATTGTAAGAAGGAAAATTTAGGTATTTATAGATATATATTTAAAGTGTGGCCGCCAGGAATCTACAATTCAGGTCAATTCCGTAATTAAATCAGACCCAAGTCAGCATCGGGTTGAGGAGTTTATTTACAATCTGGTAGGTAAAAAGTAGGAATAAAGAGAAAGGGAGAGGCTAGTCCAGGCCAAAGGCCTGGACGGAGAGAGAAGGTTAAAAGGCTAAATAAATGAAGCTGTAAGCCACAAGGCCCAACAGCCAGATAGGCAGAGTTTAGAAATGGCCCAGCAAGGCCAAGGAAGTCAGCCTAACTTACCCACATGACAATACAGAGTGTAAGCGTTCTGTGGTCTCAGGAGATGCTTCTGCTCCCAGTTTGAGACTGCAACTGCCTCCACAGGAAGTGAGTAACATGCTTAAAGAGATAGTGTCCTTCGTCACTTCCTGTGGGTCCACCTCTAATTCAAATGGACAAATGGCAGTTTCTACATTGATTTGGACTGCCCAAAGGGCAGTCCCTTATTCTTGATTTGTTACTTATTGTCACGTGTGGGTAACTCGTCTCCCCTCCCCACTAAGGGAGATTAGGGTGACATCATTAGCACGCCTAGGTTGAGTAGATCTTGACTATTAATGGGCTCGAGCTAATTCCATTTACACAATCCCCCCTGATGATCATATTGGGTGCCTAGTCACCCCAAGTGATCATGTTACACAACCATCTTCTACCACAAAGTCCTTCTAACTACAATAGTTAGAGGTTAAGAGGGAAATGGAAAAGAGAGAAAACAAAACCAATGTTTTGCTAAGCGCGTTGACAAGAAACCAATTTGGGGCAGTCCCCTATTGGCATAACATGTACAATTAAAGTAGCTGTTCAAAACCCATCAGTCCATTCATTAGTACCCAAAGTTCATTCTGGATCGCTCGATATAACAAACCTCATCAGTTCAATCAATTGCAACCCAAAGTTCATTCTGGATCTCTTGATTAAATGTAGGTTCTTCAGGCATCTCTCTGCAAACAGTTCATTCTCTGGATTCTGGGGAGATGGCAAGATCCTTATCCTGAAATTATTCTCAAAAGAATTTAAACTTTACATTATAGATTACAAAACATACATTTTCTTCTAAGATTTATACAATTCCCCCTGAAATTACTCCTAAAAGAGTTAAATATACATATATTTTGACATTATCGAATCAAAAAAAAACTTAACAGATATTCCATCCCCCTGAGGGAAATTCTAAATACACATTTTTTCTTTGAAAGGGGTACCTCAGGTCAGCTAAGAATGAGTGGCTGAGTCCCGGGGGTTGTATGAAATCAATTGGCAAAATAAAAAGAATAAAATTCAAGAAAAAAGAAGAAAAAATTAACTTGTGAATGAAATGTAAAATGTACAAAAATCTGGGGAAAATAAACTCTTAGACCTTTAAATCAAAGCCCAATTAAAGTGAATTCAGCAGTTTGCAATTACCCATTCAGGGCCGGACTTAAGGAAAATGTCTCTCTCTGATCTGACTTATCATCAGCTTTTCAGGGAACTGAGCCAAATAAATAACCAATCTTAGGTGCTTTCTAGGAATCTAAGTCGAGGGGACCCACGTCCTCTAAAGTTTTAGAAAAGACTAGGACTCCAGGACTCAAGCCCCAATTTCTAAGCCCTAAAGTATTGGCATAGAACTGCAGCAATTATGCAGATCTTAGTCAGTCAAGTGTCTGACCATGTGCTTTCTTTAGCACTATTAACAGCTCTCATGTTCCCTTTTCGTAGAATCAGACAGAAAGGCATTTAATCACAGTCCTATAGGCTCAGGTATTTGCTGTAGAATCAGAAAAAGGATAAATAACGATTATATATGTACTTCCAGTACAAGATGAGAAAAAGGAAAAATCAATTGCTCTCATAAAAAAATGTTTTAAAAATAAAAAAAAAATTATATATATATATCTTAGAACTAGAAGGGTTTTGTTACCCAAAAATGAGATTTTCATTCTGTGAGTGTAAATGGATCTTACAAATAGCAGATTCACAATGCACATTCAAATAGAGTACCATATTTCCAATAGCACATTTTAAAACAATAAACAGTGATGTTTAAAAATCATATACTTGTTACAACTTTTAAATCTTGGCTAAGAGTTTCAACAAATTCTATTATTGCTTCTATAGCAAAACATGATATTTAAAAAAGAAACCTTCTGGTCTAAATTATCCTCAGATAAGAATATACAGGAGCTCCTTGGCTTCCTGTTTTAAAAAATCCTGGGTAGGAAATGCTTCTACCTATTTAAGGCAATAATTTCTCTTATAATAAAATATATAAAAGCTTTATCCTTTAAGACAACAATTCTTAAGGATTTAAAGTAAAAGTTAAAAGATCTCTTGTAAAATTACAAGGTAATATTCAAAGCATGGAAACTTCAAGTTTCTTTACAATTACCAAGACAGAATAAATTTTTAAAAGACATGTGCTCTATAAATCCAGTATACATAAGGCAATTTACAACATCAAAAATGTGTAGGAAATATAATGTGAGTATTAGAGTAACAAGCTGGTCAAAACCTCTTACCAGTTCTAATAGATTTTTCTCTCATTATTTGGGAGTTACAATAAAATCATAAACAGAATTAATCTAGCAGCCACAAACTTCATTAACTTAAAATGATTCAGTGCAACAGGAAATCAATGAAATAAGCAAGGTTAATTTACAAAATATTAGCAAAATACAGTAAGATACAAATCTCTTTAAAACAGAAATAAAACTCATTCAGTTCCGAGGTTTAAAAGTTCACCCCTTGTTCAATTTAAGGTTCTTTTGATTGATTTCTACTGAGTTTAAGGAGTTTTTTTTTAATAATCAGTCTTTGCTCTCAGTTCAAAGTTCTGAGCAGGTATGGGGGTGAATATTTCTTCCCCTGAGTTCAGTTTTTAATCACAAGCAAGTCTGAATAGGCCATGTGGCCCCATTAAAGGTAAACGCTAGGTCCACATGGTGTCGGGTCATGGGCTCAGGGCTAGAGAAAAACTTAAAGTCAGTTTTGTAGAAAATACCACGGGTAGAGCTTGTGTGGGTTGGGGTTGCCTAAATTAGGTCTAGAATACAGGCCATTACCAAGGGAGGGTAGTGGAAATATATTACCCAAGCCTAGTGGCAGAAGTCTCCGCAAAAACGGCAGGTCATCGCTGTTGGGGCTCGGGGTTCTAGGACTTATCAGCACTGTCAGCACCAGCAGCAGGAAAAGCGGTGTGGAGATCACAGGGACTGGAACACTGGCAGGCTTGTAGTCAGGAAGCGGTAGGAATGGAGATCATGGGCAGAGGCACACTGGCTGGGCTCTGGCATTTTAGTTTTAAAACCAAAAGCCAGACTCGGCTGGCCTGACCTCCCAAGGTGGTTTGGGCTGGACTGGCTGGCTGAGTCCCACCTGAGGCAAAAACGTGCTGTTGCTTTTAGCAAAAGCATGGCAAGGAAAGCCATTTTCCTTTTTAAAAAAGGTGCTCAAAAGAGCTGAGCCAGAAGGCCAAAAAGCAGGCATGGCTATCAGTTCTGAAAGGCTATCTGGAAAATTGAGAATTCGATTTCCAAACTTCGTAAGGTTGCCAAAATTATAAGGATAAAAAATAATAAAGGCTGAGATAAATATATATATTAGTAATTTAATTAAAGCCATGCTGATAGATAAAGTTATTAGACCACGCGCTTGTAAGAATTCAAAACCGCTGCCCTCGCCATTATCGTCTCCTGTCTCCTCCCAAGTCTGCTGGCCAAGAGCCACTCCCTCCTAACCCAGGAGATTTAAACTCTTCTCTGCGTGGAGACATAGGCCTCCCCACGCCCAAAGAACCAGAACCAGAAACCCGTTGGACCATGGGAAATGTAGTTTGATAATTTCCCCGTGTCCAGAAAATACACACACACACACACACACACACACACACACACACATATATATATATATATACTTATAGAATGGCATCTCCCAAATTTCACTTTTACACCTTGTATAAATAATGTGTCTTGTTTTACAATATGATAAACATGGAAATATGTATTATATGATAACATATGTACAACCTGTATCATATTATTTTCTTTCTTGGGGAGGAGGGAGGTAGAGAATACTGTTTGCAAAATGTTAGGAAATGATTATCAAAAATTGCATCAACATGTAATCTGGAAAAAATAAAAAATAAAAGCAGCTGAGCCTCAGATTTGGTGAAGTGACTTGCCAAAGGTCACACCAACGACAAGCTGACAGGCAGAATTTCAATCAAGACCTTCTTATTCCATATCTAGTGGTTTTTTCACCCAATGTTGCACAGTGCAGTGATCTGTACTTCTGCAGTTGGTGACTGAGATCTTGTGGGAAAATGAAGACAACTGGGCTGAAACTTTGGGAGAGATCTTATTGCTGGAGTAGACACAGGAACTAGAAGTAACTAGTTGAAATGATTCAGAATTTTCAGAATTGCCTATTATTGTGAACCCCATTGGTCAGGTGAGCTAGGGAGTGTGCTTGTGTATGTGTGTATGAGTATGTGTATGTGGTGACTCATTTCCCCATGTCTTCCCTGATTTCATTTGTTTTGTCTATGATCCTGAGTCTGTGTGTAGACAACCTTCCTTTACTCCTTTCTGTGAGTTGCTTATACATATGATCAAGAAATCCATTAGCTGTACCCAAAGATCTGAGAGTGTAAGTAAAAGTAAGCAGTGTAGGAAATGGCTGGAGGTGGATGCCTCCATATTTAGATGCTTAATATTTTCCCATTATGTAATGTAAAACAGTCTATGTTATGATAGCATACTAATTCTCTGAATTCACTGAATGTTAGGTATCATGACAGAGAGGAATCTACAAAGGGCAGAAACTGAGGAGTTTTATCAAGACAAGAAATTTTATATCTTAACATTGTAAGTGATAATCCATTTCATTCTCTGGCTTTGCTTCTGTCCTAGCCAGCGGGTCTGAAAATTCCAAGTCCTTGCTTGCTGAAAAAGTTTGGACTTGGTGATAGAGATTTTGGTGGTAGTATTGGTGAAGGTGCTTTCTCGGTATTCACTGGCTGAGCTTTATCTGAAAGTCAGCAGGATAATATATCTTATTAGGAAGGCACACGCCAGATGAAAACCAGACAAGACCACTGTGCTGATGGCTTATGCCCTGGCAGGTGGCTAAGATACTGTACTACCTTGCTGGATAATTCATATAGAGATGCACTGTCTTACTATACACTTAAAGAAGGAATCACTCTTGCCACATGACTAAAGGTCCAAGGTGGAGGGCCAAAAGGATCATCACACTTACAATGCCTTAATAGCTATAAAATGAAGACATAATCATCATGACTTCCTTTTACATATAATGCTAAAGTTCATAAAAACTTTATTGATTCAATAAACATTTATTTTATTTTTTAAAACCCTTACCAATACTAAGTATCAATTCCATTGCAGGGGAGTGGAAAGGGCCAGGCAATTGAAGTTAAGTGACTTGCCCAGGGTCACACAGCGAGGAAGTGTCTGGGACCAGATTTGAACCCCAAATCTCCTGTCTCCATATCTGACTCTATCCACTGAGCCACCTAATGGCCCCACAACAAGCATTTATTAAGCACATACTCTGTGCCAGGTATTCTTCTAGTTGTGAGAGATACAAAGATAAAAGTAAAAACAGTTCTTGACCTTTGGGAATTTATAGGGCAATATGTACATATGTGGGTTTATGCAAGGTGTGTATAATGTGCATAAAGTAGATGCAAGGTAATTTTTAGTGGGAGGCACTATCTTCCCAGGGCATCAGGAAAGGTCTTATTTAGAAGGCAGTACTTGAACTAAGCCCTGAATGATGACTAAAGATTCTGAGAGATGGAGGTGAAGAGGAATTACACTCAAGATTTGGGGAGGAGCATGAAAGTAGGTGAAGGAGTGCCATATCCCAATGATATAAGTATTTTTATTCCCTTTTTGCAGATGTGGAAACATGGGCTTTTGGAGAAGTAAAGTAATTTGCTTACAGTCACACAGCTATTAAATGGCAATTACACAGGACTCAATATAGATATTTTAATTTTTTCACTATGCTGAGCTGTTTCTATGTATTAATATAAGTTATAGAATTTCAAATCAGAGTGGGAAGGGAAGTCCAGAAGACTTAGTTTAGTCTTATATCAGATGCAAAGATTTGGGATGCAACCTCCTCAACAAGGAGTTTTCTGCCTTTTACTTGAACACTTCCAGTGATGTGGGGAGCTCACCACCTTTTGAGATATTCCTTTGTGGAACACCTGTTAATTATTAGAAACCTCTTTTTCATATTGAGATGAAATCTGCCTTTCTGTCACTACTCTTCCTCCAGTATCCTAGTTTTGCCCTATTGAATAAAAGAGAAGAATATTTCTAAGATTGAATCCTAGAATAGGCTTTGGAGTTGTAAAGGGCCTTAGAACATAGAACATCAGAACTGTGGAAAGGCTCAAAGAAAATAGAATGTCAGAGCTGAGAGGGCCCTTAGAACACAATGTCAGAGCCTGAAGGATCCTTAGAATAGAGAATATCAGATCTGGGAGGCCCTTAGAACACAAACTATCAGACTTGGGAGGATGCCTTAGAACCCTGAGCTTCAGGGCTAGGAGGGACTTAGAGCATAGACCATACATTGTCAGAAATGAAAGAGATCTTGGAATCCATTTAGCCTAAATCTCTCATTCTGTAGATGAGGAAACTGAGGTTCAGATAGTGGAAATGGACTGAGCCCAGTTCTTCTTGTCTTCAAACCCAAGGTTCTTTCCACTGTTCACATTCTTTTATCATTGTTGCTAATCTTATTCATTTTGGGGTTTACAGCCTTTTGTGGAAGGTAACTTGTTCCTCCGCCCTCTATTTTTCTGTCCCATGAGATTGGAACACGTATCTCTCCGAGCCTGCTGTTTAGAGCATTTTTTTGGCCTTGGCTTTTCTTTTCTTGCTCCTCCCCATTTTAATGTTTCTTGACTCCCTCATGTGGTGTATCTTGGAATCATGGCATCTCAGAATCCCACAGTGGCAAGAAAACTCACTAGCAATTTTAATCCTACTTATGTCTGAACATATTGTTTTTGTAGTGGTCTGATGACTGATGGTTAGTCTTTTCTTGAAAACTATCACTGAGAGAAACCCATTCTCTGCTGAGATAGCCCTTTCCACTCTCCAACGTAGTGTTTGTCAACTGACTGCATAGCTCTAATTATTATTCAGTAACATACCAATATCTGAGTATGAAATTGAAGTCTTCCTCTTTATAGTTTACACCCATTATTACTAGTTCTGTTCTCTGGGACCATGCAGAACAAAGCTAGTTGGTTTGCTGTTGTCTTTCTTATTCGAAGACGACCAAAATGATACAATTTTGAGTTTCAAATTCTGTCCCTTTCTCTCTTGCCCTCCACTCCCCACTGAGAAGGTAAGCAATATGATATCAATTATACATGTGAAGCCATGCAGAACATATTTCCTTATTAACCATGTCCCAAAAATAAAAAATAAAGTAAGTAAAAAAAGTAGATTTAATCTGCACTCATAGTTTATTAGTTTTCTTTCTGGAGGTAGTTAGTAGTTTTCACTGTGAATCCTTTGAGATTGTCTTATATCACTGTATCAGAGTAGCTAAGTCTTTCGCAGTTAATCATTGTTATAATATTTCAGTTACTGTATTCAGTATTCTGGTTCTGCTTACTTTGCTTTCTCTTAGTTTATAAAACTCTTCCTATTTTTTTCTTTTTATAAAGGTATTTTATTTTACCAATTACAATCACAGTATTGTAATTGTAATAACAATTTTACACAGAAATTTTCTGAAGTTATATAACCCAAAATGTCTCCTTCTCTTCTTTCCTTCCCACTTCCCAGAGCTGGTAAGCAATTTGATCTGAGTTATACATGTATTATACATAACATATTTACATATTGTTCATTTTTGTAAGAGAATATTCATATAAAACCAAAATCCTCAAATAAAAACACAAATAAACTAAAGTGAAAAATTGTTTTCTTTGATCTGCATTCCAACTCCAACAGTTCTTTTTTTGAAGGTGGATAGCATTCTTTGTCATAAGCCCCTCAAACAATTGTCCTGGATCATTGTATTGCTGAGAGTAACCAAGTGTTTCATAGTTGGTCATATCATAATATTGCTGTTACTATGTACAGTGTTCTTTTGGTTCTGCTTATTTCACTCTGTATCAATTCATGTAGGCCTTTTCAGCTTTTTCTGAAATCATCCTGTTCATCCTTTCTTACAGAACAATAGTATTTTATCACCACCATATACCATAATCTGTTCTGCCATTCCCCAATTGATGGACATCTCCTCAATCTCCAATTCTTTGCTACCATGAAAAGAACAGCCATAAATATTTTTGTATAAGTAGATCCTTCTTCCACCTCCCCTTTAAAAAAATTTTCTTTGGGATACAGACCTAGTAGTGGTATTCCTGGATCAAAGGGTATGCACAGGTTTATAGCCCTTTGGGCATAGTTCCAAATTGCCCTCCAGAATGGTTGGATCAGTCTACAACTCCACTAACTATGCATTAATGTTGCAATTGTGCCACATCCTCTCCAACATTTACACTTTCTTTTACTGTTATATTAGCCAATCTGATAGGTGTGAGGTGGTACCTCAGAGTTATTTTAATTGCATTTCTCTAATCAAGAGTGATTTAGAACATTTTTTCATATGATTATGAATAGCTTCATCTGAAAACTGCATATTAATATCCTTTGACCATTTGTCAATTGTGGAATGGCTTGTATCATATAAATTTGGCTTAGTTCTCTATGTGTCTGAGAAATTAGACCTTTATCAGAAAATCTGATATAAATCCCCCTCCCCCCAGTTTGTTGTTTCCATTCTAATCTTGATTACATTGGTTTTGTTTGTACAAAAAATTTTTAAATTTAATATGGTCAAAATTATTCATTTTACAGCTTATAATGTTCTTTCTCTCTTGTTTGGTCATAAATTTTTCCCTTCTCCATAGATTTGACAGGTAAACTATTCTATGTTTCACTAATTTACTTATAGTATCACCCTTGATGTCCAAATCATATATCCATTTTGACCATGTCTTGGTATAGGAGGTGATATATTGTTCTATGCCTAGTTTCTGCCATACGGTTTTCCAGTTTTCTCAGCAGTTTTTGTCAAATAGTGAGTTCTTATCCCCAAAGCTTGGATCTTTGGGTTTATCAGATACTGGATTGCTAAGGTCATTCACCCCTAATCTATTCCACTGATCCACCATTCTGTTTCTTAGCCAGTACCAGATTGTTTAGTGATTGCTACTTTATGGTATAGTTTGAGATCTGGTACCCCAGGTTTTTCTGAAACCATCTCCTTCATTATTTATTATTGCACAATATATTCTTTCCCAATTATGTACCAAAACTTGTTCAGTCATTTTCCAATTAATGGCCAATACCTCAATTTCCAGTTCTTTGATACCATAAAAAGAACTGCTAAAAAAATTTTTTTTAATATATATAGGCCTTTCCCTTTCTTTTTGATCTCTTTGGGATATTAACATAGTAATGATATTGCTGGGTCATACAGTATGTAGTTTAATGGTCCTTTGGGCAGAGTTCCAAATTGTTCCCCAGAGTGGCTGGACCAGTTCACAACTCCATTACATTAGCATCCTCATTTTTTTACATTCTTCTAGCATGTGTAATTTTATTTTACTGTGGTTGGTCCAATCTGATAGGTATGAAGTGGTACCGCTGAGTTGTTTTAATTCATGGTAGGTAGTTATGGGTTTGATGTCATTGTGGTAGGAGATTGATAGTGGAGTGTCTTAGGGATGTGGGATTTCTTTAATCTTTAACATTTTTTTCAATTACTTTGTTTCCCACAATACATTTCCTTAATAACACCCAAACTCTGTCTTTTTTTTAAAAAAACTCTTAGCTTCTATCTTAGAATCAATCCTATGTATTGGTTCTATTGCAGAAGAAAGGGCTAGGCAATTTGAGGGTTAAAAGTCTTGCCCAGGGTCACAAAGGTAGGAAGTATTTGAACCCAGGACCTCCAATCTCTAGGTCTGGCTCTTTATCTACTGAACCACTAAGCTACCCCCATTTGCAAATCTTCTTAAAAATTTTTCACTTATATGTTTTTGGCCTCTCATATCCATTATATATTTCTCTGTCGCTCTGTGTTATCATTTTTCAGTTCTTTGGACATTCCTGTTTCATTTCTTGCCATCATATAACAACAGTAGTAGAGTATAGGTAGCTGCATTCTCTTCTTCCTTTCCTCTCACTATCATCTAAGTCATTTGCAGTCTGTCTTTTGACCTTATCATTTCACTGACACTGTTCTGTGTAAAGGGAACCCCTTCCTCAGAGGGTCGTGAACTTTCTGCTCCTTCGAGCCAGACCATTAGTGTGGCTGGAAAGCTCCAGAGGTCACAGGTTAAGAGGCCCTAAGATCATGACCTGGAAGTAAGGGTTAAGGGTCTGGGTGAGAGGGACTTTATATTGGTTCCTGAGATATGATAGACCAGCACACAGGGAAAGGAAGTGACGTTGAGAAAGAGGACTATTAAAAAATGAGGCCGCAGAGGAGATTGAGTTCTCTAGAAGTCTTTGGCTGGGAGTCTTTCTATGATATAGCATTGGTGGCTTGGGCAGAAGGCACTCTTATGGGATGGTAATATTAGAGTTCTTTTTTTTTTTTTTTTTTTAAACCCTTGTACTTCGGTGTATTGTCTCATAGGTGGAAGATTGGTAAGGGTGGGCAATGGGGGTCAAGTGACTTGCCCAGGGTCACACAGCTGGGAAGTGGCTGAGGCTGAGTTTGAACCTAGGACCTCCTGTCTCTAGGCCCGACTCTCACTCCACTGAGCTACCCAGCTGCCCCTTGGGATGGTAATATTAGGGTGGTAGGCTAGGAAATGTTTTTCTATTTCCTTCCCTCCTTATTTCTTTCTTAGACTATATTTATATTAAAATTAAATTGTCAAAGCTACTATCATCCTTGTGTCTTAAGGGTTAATTATTTCATAAATGGCAACCACAACAATCTTTTTTTTAACTAATATTATATTTCCAAACCAATTTCTAAATATGACATTTAGCATATTACATTTGGCATAATATTAATTTTCAATATTATAGTTCTTCCCTCAAGAACAAAGGGAACTTGCCCACAGGGGAACTTCCTTTATTCCATAAAAGGGAGGAAAAACCTTTCAGCAACCAGCTGGGTTACCCCTTGCTATATCTCATGGATTCTGTATATTTGTGTGAGAGTGTGCCACAGGCTTTAGGTGGGTGGGGGAGGTGTTTTATACTAAGTATACCACCTCAGTAAATACTCATTTCTAAAGCTAATTAATCAAATGACTAATTGATATCATATAATCAATAGGGAGAAGCACTACTGGGGTCTCATGAGCTTTATAATACTAGAAAAAGCCAATAATCACTCAGTGATATTCCTAAAACCCCAGGGGGAGATAGAGTAGACTTGCTCAGAGGACCCAAACTACCAGGGAGAATTGAGGTTTGGGAAGTAGTCCCAAAACTTAAATGCACTATAATACTCAGGCAGAACAAATCCACACATTAGTCATGTCTGAAAATATTATGAAGAGAGAATTGAACTCTCTTTGTTTATTTTTAATGTAATCAATCAGCAACCTTTAATTTAATCAATCAAGAATTTGAAGTGCCCCTACTTAGCACTTGGTAGGTCACTAGGTAAGAGAGATCACAAGTCACTTAAGGAGAAAGGTTACAAGTTCTGCTCCCCCTTGGGCAGTGCTAGGCAAATTGGGAGGCTATAATTGGTTCCCTTGAAGTGGGACAGGAAATGACGTGGAAAAAGGACTATAAAAGGCAAGACTGAGAAGATTGAGGACATTCATTCCTTGGCTCTTCGGCAAGGAGACTCTCCTAGAGAAGGATTCTGTAGGATTCTGTGCTGGAGGCTTGCTGGTTGAGTGACTGGAGCCAAAGAAGAGTCTTGCTTTGGTGGAACCCTTGCTGAAGATACCACCAGGACTCCTGGCTTAAGAGACTACCACAACTCTATGTGGAGGTTGGGACTTGAGGGAGCCCTTGCTGGCTGGTGAGCTGGACTTCTTTGAACAGATGTTATAGGGTATCTAGCTAGGCAATACTTTCTACTTACTTCCTCTATTTCTCTCTTTTACTATATCTCTATTAAACTAAATTAAGAGCGACTAACAGACTTGTGACTTAAGAGTTAATTTTATAAATGGCGACCACAATCTTATATTTTTTAACTCTTTTATTTAGTCAACCCAATTGTAAATCTTATAATATATCTCATTCAGTACTTTTGGTCCATCACTCCTCTGCCTAGAGTTGGGAGTCATGCCTTGTTATCCGTCTTTTGGAGTCACTTATTCCATTGATCAAAATTTTCAAATCTTTCAAAGTTGTCTTTCTTTCCAGTTAGTCATTGTGTAAATTATATTCCTGGTTTTGTTCATTTTACTCTGTGCCAGTTCATCTATGTCTGCTCAGTGTTCTCAAAATTTAACTCTTTCATCATTTCTTATGGCACGGTAATAGTCTATTACATTTGTATAGTCATTCTATAACTGATGAGTATTCCCTTAGTGTTTAGTTATTTGTTACAATAAAAGATACTGCTATGATTAGCACTTACCTCTGTCTTTCATCTTTTTGAGAAAATCCCTAGTAATGGTACCATTAGTTCAGTGGATATGTAAAGTTTGGTGACATTTTTGGAGACAACTCTGAATTGTTTTTGTGGTAATGAAAATTATCTTGAGAGATGGTTTTATTCTTAGTTTTAAAATAATTTATCTAATTGTCAGGATATCCTAATTGTAGTCAAATGATTCTCTAGGCCATTGTAGGACAACCAGATACTCCTGGTCCATGTACCTATGCACATTTTTGGGAGCTCATTATTTAGCTCCTTCCTTGAATATCCCAAGACAACTCTAATTGTCAATTGGCTAATTATGAGGTTGTCCATCAACCTATCCATCCCTCTTCATCTCCACAGGTAGAAAGGTCGCAGACACAGGAAAAGTATTATTGTAGAACTTTTATTGTGAGCCAGTCTGTGAAAGGATTACTTTCCTCAGGACAAAGATGCAAAAATCTATAGACTGAACAGAGCCAGGTCTGAGGAATTCTTCTTAATATGCAGGAATTTATTTTGGACCTTTATAATTCAAGACCTTGATGTAAAAATAAAACAGTATGTAAAAAACAAATGCTCATATTTTCTAGAATGGCTGGACCAGTTCACAGTTCCAACAGTGCATTAGTATACATAGAAGAGAAAAAACCAAACAAGCCAGCAAAACAAATCAATACACTGAAAAAAAATCTCAAACTATATGCAATGTTTTTCATACCTGTGAATCTTCACTTAAAAAAAAAATCCTTACCTTCCTTCTTAGAATGGATACTGTGTATTGAGTCTAAGAAAGAGTGGTAAGGGCTAGGAAATGGGGGTTAAGTGACTTACTCAGGGTCATACAGTTAGAAAATGTCTAAGGCCAGATTTAAAACAAGACCTCTTATCTCTAGGCCAGACTCTCAATCTATTGATCTACCCAGCTGCCCCCTGAGTCTTCACTTCTGCAAAGGAGGAGGGGGAAGGGTCTCCTCATATCTTTTCTCTGGAGTTAAGTACAGTTATTATAATTTGCAACATCCAATTGTGATTGTTTTGTGGTTGTTCTTTTTATTTATTGTATTTTGGTTATTGTGTATATTCTGCTTACTTCATTTGTATAAGTTCATACAAGTCTTTCAGTGGATAGAAAGACATGATTTTAAATTTTGCCTCAGAGACTGCTAGTTATAAGACCCTGGGCAAATGATAACTTCTATCTACTTCATTTTCCTTATGTATAAAATAAGAATGGAAATAATACTTCCCACAGTTCTTGTGAGGATCAAATGAAATATACATAAAACACTTCACAAATCTTAAAGAGACATATAAATGTTGGTCATTATTATTATTTATTAATATTGTACTTTCTTTCAATGTAATTATATTCCATTATAGCTATGGAGCAGATAGTTTTGATGATTGCTACTCTGTAGTAAGGTTTACAATCTAGTACTGCTAGGCTCTCTTCTTTCTTACTTAAAATTTTTTTTCCTTTGAGATTCTTGATCTTTTTTTCTCTCCAGATTAATTTTGCTATTTTTTCTAGTTTCATGAAGAAACTCTTTGGTAGTTTGATTGGTATCATGTTAAACAAACAATCAAACCTTTCCTTCTGTGTTAGAATAATATTGAATACTGTGTTTTGGTTCCATGGCAGAAGAGAGGTTAGGCAGTGGGGGTTAACTTGCCCAGGATAATAGCCAGGAAGTGATTGAGGTCACATTTGAACCCAGGACCTCCTTTCTCTAGGCATGGATCTCAATCCACTCAATCACCTAGCTGCCTCCAGGTATCACATTTAATATGTAGATTAATTTAATTTGATTTAAACTAAAATAAATTAAATTCATTTTCCATTAGATTGGCATGGCCTAGCAATGAACAGTTCATATCTTTCCAAGTATTTAAGTTTGTCTCAAAATAGACAAAGAGAAGGATTCCCTTTCACAAGTATAAAATTAGAACAAAGAATTCCCTTTTACAATCCTCATTCTATTAGAACTCCACCTCAACTACAGTCTTTGACAAAGTTGATCACGCTTTCCTCCTTGATATTCTCTTCTCTAGGTTTGCAGGATATCACTTTCTTTTAGTTCTCCTACCTATTTGACCACTGTCTACTGTGGAATCTAGAGATCCCAAACTTGTGGCTTAATTTCTCCTATTATAGCAATTTTCTGTAATCATGATGAAGGAAGCCTTAGAAAGGCAAGGCCTAGAATATGGAAATTGTGAAGGCAAATGGAAATTTATAGCCATTGTGAATGAGGTTAGCAGATTAGAGGTCCCTTTTCCTAAAAGGAGGAAGAATTTAGGTCATAAGGAAAACCTGGCAAAACATCAGTGTCAAAAAAAGGGGGGAAGCAATACATAAAAATAGTAGATTCTAAGCAGCATTTTTAATAAACAGGGTTCAGATAGAACACTGACTTTCTCCCCAGTACCAGTAAAGTTTATACATCTTGAAGCCTTAAGGCAGGAAACAATGAGATAAGGAAACTTTTGTGCCTAGCAATGCTACTGAAATAGCCTATAGACTAGGCCTAAGTTCAATGGTAAATGAGCCTTTATTGCCAATGGATAGATACTTGAGGAAAAGTGTACCCAAAACTAAATTAAGGAGATAGCATGTTATTGCCTCAACAAGACAATTATTTTCACAAGAATTTTTGTCTACAGACTTTGCATTAGCTGACTCAGTTGCAACATTTTTTCCTACAAAGTAATAGGCAGGATAGTTAAGTAGTTAAAAGGTGAATGAACCCCTAGCATCCCAACCTCCCCAAAGGGGTGTGTGTGAGAGGTTTTAAAATTAGGAAAATTTAGAAGCATTTTCAATCTTGAGAATTTTTGGAGTTAATTTTTATTTGAGACTTTTAAAAATTGTTTTGAAGTTGAAATTGCCAGTTTTTCATATGATTTTGAGATTGCCGTCATAGAATTAATTAGAATTTTTCTTTGTATTAGATGATATTTTAAAACCTTGGACACTACTTTCAGATTCACAAGACCTGATTAACCTATGATGTGGATTTATTTTTGCTTTTATATTTCTATAGTTTGTAGGGTTGATTTTTATATGATATTTTGGTAAAGTAAGGCAATTTTTTGATTGAGTATGTAGTTTAAATAATCTTATAATGGGTGTAGAATGAACACTAATAGAATCAATTATATGGGGTGTCAAGAGTAAGGTTAGAATAATCTTTATAGTGAGTAAGTATGTTGATCAAGATCAAGGTCTGTTGAAGAATGTGTTTATAGATCTCTTTAAGTTTCTCTTGCAGCAATGAAGCTTGTCTTGTACAAAGAGAGAAGTCTGCAGGAGAGAGGAGGCCAAAGGCATTACATCAGGACCCCAGAATTTGAAAGATTTAAAGACTTGGGGTGGGGGGAAGTGGGCTAATGTTGTGTTTGTCAAAATATGCCAAGGGTAGACTGCCTACCTTTCTCTGGCACAACTATCAATGCGCCGGGCACTGGGGAGTGCCCCCAAGTGCCAATCGCCCATACCTGTACTCTAAGGTTTCCCCACCATTAGTGAGAGTTCCATCATTGGTCAGTGACATCCAGTCTAGACCAAAAGGGGGGTGTGTCGACTGTGGAATCTAGAGACCCTAAACTTGTGGCTTAGTGAGATCTAATGAACCTCAAGTTTTAGAAATAGCTTGTAGGCTGGAGACCCCCAAAGCTTGTGCTTCCCTGTTCCCATGAGAATCCACCCTGAAGGGAATCTCAGGCTAGCAGTTGCAGACTAAATGATGGACCCTTAGGGTAAATGCTAAATATCCTTTTGTTTTAGGTAGTCTTCCCAATGGTATCAAAGACTCTTTCCCAGGAGGACACACCTAGGCAGGGGGGACCATCCTTTAGTATCCATTGAGTAAGCTGCCCCTTCCCTTACACCCTAGCCTCTAGCTAGGATTCCTTTCCCAAGCTTGATAGTAAATCCCATCCATACCAGTATAATGTCAATCATCTCTCCCAGCCCCTGGATCTTCCCAAATGGTATATAAGTTCCCCAATTACCTTTGTTCCTTGGAGTGTTCATCTAGAGGGGTGTCACTGCCAGGGGGCCAGGGAGTAGAGTGAAGCAGTGTTCAATCCTCCAACTCTGCATAAGGCTCAGCTCTGCATAAGAGGCCTAATCAGCCCTCTTCCCCCTTTCCCTTGATTAAAGAGTGGCTTTATGACTATTTAATAGTTCTGTGTTTTTTCTAAGTTAATATTTCCTCTGTCTCCTTTGCTGGATCTTCCTCCATGCCCTCTTACATTATGTGTTCCTCAGAGTTCCTTCCTGGCTCCTTTTTTCTTTTTGCTGTATTTGGTGATCTCATCAGCTCCCATGGATTCTATCTAGCCTAAACCAAATGTCTCTATGTTAGGGTTCAAAATGGGTGGCCTCCAGAGGGACACATGAGACAATGCAATCAAAGCAGGAGAAAGCTTTATTGCCAGTACGCACTGGGGAAACTCAGCAAAGAGAGTCCCGAGGGGGCATTCAGAATAAGGAATATATATGTGTTTCTGGGATATAGGTCCCTTTGTCTTAGGGTGAGCTAATAGCTAGACAGAGGGAGAAGGGGATGCTTTCAGGTGCCACAGAACAAGATTCTTAATCTTCAAGGCTGTTCTGTCTAGGAATCTTCAAGGCTGTTTCATCTAGGGCCCCTGGGGCTTTCAGCCAGGAGTTGTCCCTGGGACTGTGAGTCAGAGATAACTGCCCTGCTTGAGCCCAGCATGACGTTATCCAAAAACCCCTTGCTTAATTGCCAAGTTTAGCTTTTTGGCTATAATATTCTTATAAGCTATAAGCTACAATATTTCTATAAGCTTTTTTGCCTATAACATCTATTGACCTCCAATTTCACATTTCAACTGCTTTTCAGACATCTCAAACTGGATGTGCAGTAGACATCTTAAATTCAATATGCCCCAAACCAAACTATCTATGCCCTTAAATTCTTCCCCATTCCAAATATTCCTATTACTGTCCAGGGTGCTTCCATCTTCCCAGTCCCTCAGGTTCACAACCTATTCATCATCCTAGATTCCTATCTCTCACTTATTCATATCCAGGCTGTTGCCAAGACCTTGAATTTCACTTTTGTAACATCTCCAAAATATGCCTACTTCTCACCTCTGATACTGCTACCTCTCTCATGCAGACCCTAATCACCTCATGCCTTGATTATTGTAATAGCCAGCTGTTATGCTGACTTCCTCAAGTCTCTCCTCATACTAACCCATCATCTAGTATCTAATGAGATTTTCTTACAACTCAAGTCCATCAACATAATTCCCTTACTCAATAAACTCAGTGGCTCCCTATTGCTTCTTAGGAGCAAATACAAAATGCTCTGTTTAGCATTCAAAGTCCTTCATAGCTACCTCTTCCCTACTCCACAACCATAGCCAATATGCAATTCCACTGGATTTTCTGGATTTTACAAGTTTCATTGATCAAGATCTATTTCCATACTATTGATAGTTGCACTGGGGTGGTCCTTTAGAGTCTATATCCCAAATCATATCCGCATGAACTGATGTGTTCAAACAGTTGTTTTTCTTCTGTGTTTCTACTCCCATAGTTCTTCCTCTGAATGTGAATAGTGCTCTTTCTCATAAGTCCCTCAGAATTGTCCCAGATCATTGCATTACTGCTAGTAGAGTGGATTGTGCCACAGTGTATCAGTCTCTGTGTATAATGTTCTCCTGGTTCTGCTCCTTTCGCTCTGCATCACTTCCTAGAGGTCATTCCACTTCACATGGAATTCCTTCACTTCATTATTCCTTTGAACACAATAGTATTCCATCACCAGCAGATACCACAATTTATTCAGTCATTCCCCAATTGAAGGGCATATCCTTTTTTTCCAGTTCTTTTCCACTATAAAGAGCAAGGTTATAAATATTTTTGTACATATCTTTTTTCTTATGAAAGAGATCTCTTTCTAAAAGATTTGTAGGGATCAGACAGTAAGAGGAATGAATACTCTACTGATAATGGACCCTAGGGTAAAACCTAAGTGATTCTTTTGCCTTAGTAACTTCTCCCATTGTACCACATTCCCCTTCAGCTTAAAAGACTGACAGGCTGCCTACTGGCCAGAGTCACTTAGCTTTTACCCCAGGGTCCATTATTTAGTCTGCAACTGCTAGTCTGGGATTCCCTTCAGGGGGATTCTCAGGGGAACAGGGAATAGATTACAAGCTTTGGGGGTCTTCAACCTACAAACTATCCCTAAAACTTGGGGTTCATCAGATCTCACTAGGCCATAAGTTTGGGATCTCTAGATTCCATGTCGACATTCCTTTAAAAAACAAACAGGGGGCAGCTGGGTAGCTCAGTGGATTGAGAGCAGACAGGAGGTCCTAGGTTCAAATCAGGCCTCAGACACTTCCCAGCTGTGTGACCCTGGGCAAGTCACTTGACCCCCATTGCCTACCCTTACCACTCTTCCACCTATGAGTCTATACACAGAAGTTAAGGGCTTAAAATAAATAAATGAATGAATGAATAAACAAACAAACAATCAAACAAACAAACTTTCTTGTTATATGGAATGAGATGGGGTGGGGGAGAGGTACTGGGGAAAATGATGTGTCAAGACCCCTTAGGACTCCCTGAACTATGAAGTTGTAAAAAACAAAAGAATCACTAAGAATTAAATAAAAACAAATACAATTCCTCCCCTCAAGGAATTCACAGTTTAATGGAGGATACAATATAAAACCCATATCAACATGGAATCTAGAAACCCCAAACTTGTAGCCTAGTAAGATCTGATGAACCCCAAGTTTTAAGACTAGCTTGTAAGTTGGAGACCACAAAGCTTGTACTAGTTCTCTGTTCCTGTGAGAATCTACCCCAAGGGGATCTCGGGCTAGCACTCATAGACTGAATAATGGGCCCTAGGGTAAATGCTAAATATCCTTTTGTCTTAGGTAGTCTTCCCCATTGTATCAGAGTCCCTTTCCCAGGAAAGACCCACACCTGGGCTGGAACCACCCTTTTAGTATCCATTGTAGGTAGCACATTCCCTCACATGGTAGACTCTGGCTATGATTGCTTGGGAACCTATTCTGTCAGTATAGTTCGAACACTCTCATTTCCTTGTAGCTATGGTAATGTCAATCATCTTTCCCTGTCCCAGGAGCTCCCCAAATGGTATATAGGTTCCCCAATTTCTTTTGTTCCTTGGAGTCATCATCTAGTGTGGTGGCACTCCCAGGGGTCAGGGACCAGAGCAACCAGAGTTGGTGCTCGGCTCTGTGTAGAGGCCTAACTCAGCCCTGTTGCCTCTTTCCTTAATTAAAGAGTATTTTTTCTGACTATTTAATAGGTCTGTTTTTTTTTCCCCAGTCAACACCCACTATTGTGCATCTAGGTACAGAGTGGCAATTTCAGAGCTGTCAACCTGGAAAAACACAGAACCACTAAAGTAGTCAGATAAAATCAAGTCTTTCATCAGGAATATTCAGCTGCCACACAGAGTCAAACACCTAAAAGCCACCCAGAGCCAAGTGCTCTAGGACTCTGGGAACAGTGTCTCTGTAAGAATTGAAGAACCCCAAGTTTTAGAAATAGCTTGTAGGTTGAAGACCCCCAAAGCTTGTGCTTGTTCCCTGTTCTTCTGAGAATCCACCCTGATTCCCATGAGAATCCCAGACTAGCAATTGCGGACTGAATAATGGACCCTGGGCTAAATGCTAAATATCCTTTTGTCTTAGGTAATCTTCCCCATTGTATCAGAGACCCTTTCCCTGGGAGACACACCTGGGCAGGAACCAGCCTTTAGTATCCATTGTAAGCAGCCCTTCCCCTTACTCTCTACCCTCTGGCTAGGATTCCTTTCCCTGGCTAGATTGTATCCTGTTGGTATGATAATGTTAATCCTCTTTCCCAGCCCCTGGATCTTCTCAAATGGTATATAAGTTCCCCAATTTCATTTGTTCCTTGGAGCCTCTTATACCATGGTGGCACTCCTAAGGGGGTCAAGGACCAGAGGAAGCAGAGTTCAATCCTCTGACTCTGCATAAGGCACCTGGCACTAGGCTCTGAGTGGAGGCCTAATCAGCCCTGTTCCCCCTTTCCTTTAATTAAAGAGTGGCTTTTTTCTAAGTTAACAGAATCACCGCTAGAGAATCTTCTAGAGAAGATTCTGTGAAGAACAAAAAAACACAGGGATCTTATATGCCTTTTGGGGAACTCAGGACATCAAGGATACACTGACAGGTTGTAAACAGGCTTGGGACAGAGGCTGGGGGCATTATGGAGTGGTCCACTACAATGGATACAAAAAGGATGGTTTCTGCAGAGGTGTTGGTCTTGGGAACAGAAATGTCTAGGACAAAAAGTGTGAGTAACATTTGACAGTGTCTACTAGTTCCATCTAAACTGGGATCATTAAGCACTTTAAGGTCTATTGTTCACTTTGAACTGGGTCAGTCTGGGACTTCCCTAGGGGTGAGCTTTTAGGGGACAGGGGCAATATTGAGGTTCCTCAAAACCTTGTTGACAGAGACAAGACACTAGCAGTGGACTAGGGGGACCCTTTCTTTTCTTTGGGGCATCTGGAATTTGGAACCAGATCTAGTATCAGAGAGGTTGCTAATGTCAGGACTCATGAAAAGCTCCCCACAAGTGTCAACCTGAAAAAACACCAAACTACCAGAGTAGTTATAATTGGTAACTTGGGAAAAAAACAACTACTAAAGAAGTCGAAAACCCAGTCTTTAACCAGAAAGGAGATAAGTGTTTAATATTCAGCCACTATACAGAGTCAAATGCCTAAAAACCACAGAGCTAAGGGCTCTGGCACTCTGGCTACAGTATCTCTGAGAAGATCTAGGTGCTAGCTGATTCTCTGAAGAACAATAGAATTTGGGGAATTTATATACTGTTTGGGAGCCAAGGACAGGGAAGTAGCTTTGACTGACTTAACCATGGCTACAAGGAAATAAGAGGTCTAAACTACACTGACAGGATACAAACCGGCTTGGGAAGGAAACTGTAGCCTGAGGCTGGGGTATCAGGGAGTGGCCTACTTAGAATAGATACTAAAAGGATGTTCTTGCTTAAGTGTTGGTCTTCTTGGCAATGGATCTCTGATAGAATGGGGGAAACTTCCTAGACTAAAAGGGTACTTAGCATTTGCTTAGGTCTCCTAGCCCCAGCCAAGATTGGGATTATCAAGTATTTAAGGCCTATAATTCAGACTTCCCTCAGGGTGAATTCTCAGGGAATAGGGGCAGAATTGGGGTTTCCAGATTTCAAATTGACATAATAGAACATGTCTTTAATCTGGATTTGGGAGACAATGCTCCTAGCCCACCACCCAGAATTACCACTCTGGGAACACAAATATTAGGAATCTACACTGAACTGTAGAATTCAGAGTCTTATGCTTTAGGGCTGGACAACTGATTGCTTAAGTAGAAGACTGGAAAAGAGGCTGTAGCCAGAGGCTAGAACACTTGGGAATAAGCCTAGACACCATAAGAGCATGTAAGGACAAAAAGGGTATTTAAGATTTCATTATATCTATTAATCCTGTCTAGGACAATCTGGATGTTTGAGGGTTTCTTTCTTTCTTTTTTTTTTTAATTTAATTTTCTAGAAAAATTTTTTCCATGGTTACATGATTCATGTTCTTACTCTCCTCTGCCCGCTCCCCCCAAGCTGCCTCGAATTTTCAATGGTTTCTTCATGTGTCATCTATCAAGACCTTTTTCCATGTTATTGATAGTTGTACTAGGGTAGTCTTACATCACAAATTTTCTAATCAACCCATGTATTCAGGCAGTTGTTTTTCTTCTGCATGTCCTCTCCTGTAATTCTTCCTCTGAATGTGGGTAGCATTCTGTTCCACAAATCCCTCAGAATTGTCCTGGGTCATTACATGGCTGCTAGTGTGTAGGGGTGCAAATGGTGGACCCCTGGGTTCGGGAAGGAAACCTTTCTAAAGAATGAGAGGACTCCAAACTTAGCTTAAAAGTAAAAAGAGATTTATTAGTAAGATAGGATCAATGGCCAGCAAGACAGCATGAGTAGAACAACCCTAGGGGGGTTGCCCTCTACAACATGGCATGGCAACACAAGTGGAGCAACTGTAGGGGTTTGCTCCCCGGATTCCCCAGCCCAGGGTTTTGTATCCTGTTCAAGAGTGTGGACATGACTTCTTGCACTCAGGCATTCAGTGGGTGGGGAGGGTCTGTCTGGGATCCTCAGGGCTTAGGCTATCAAGGTGTGGCCAGGAGGTGTATCTCTTTTATCTATCTCAATCTAAAGGATATCCAAGGATAATGGTCTTTACCTTGGGAGTCACCCAGACAGGAAGGGGGAAGGGAATTTCCCTATTCACAGCCTGCCTGAGTTAAGGGGTACAGGGTCCCTGCCATCTCTGCACAATGCCCATGTCACTAGTGCAGAAGTCCATTACATTTGATTTTACCACAATGTATATAGTCTCTGTGTATAAGGTTCTCCTGGATCTGCTCCTTTCACTCTGCATCAATTCCTGGAGGTCTTTCCAGTTCACATGGAATTCATCCAGTTCTTTATTCCTTTGAGCACAATAGTATTTCATCACCAACAGATACCATAATTTGTTTGGTCATTCCCCAATTGAAGGATATACCCTCGTTTTCCAGTTTTTTTGCCACCACAAAGAGCTTGGCTATAAATATTTTTGTACAAGTCTTTTCCCCTATGATCTCTTTGGGATACAAACCCAGCAATGGTATGGTTGAGGGTTTCTTGAAGGTAGATTATCAGGGGCAAGGTTCAATCTGGAATTTCATAAAACAAGGTTGTCCTGAGTCTCCCTTAGAATAGAGGGCTTGCAGAATTTGTAGCACTTTAGATCTTGACATTGAAGTTGGAGACCTCTGAGAGGAGCCCTTCCTTTATCTCACTCCTTTTTGAGATCTTTTGGCTCCAGAATTTCTCTGGACCCTGTCTAGGAAGAAATAGCAATGTCTATAGATCATCCTCCTTTGCCCCTATCTGACTGTTTATATTGGCAGGAAATATTTAATAGCTCTCTTCTGCCAATAGCCTCAGGGAAGTTTTGTTCTCTTCATGAAAGGGAAATTGCTACCTGAATTGGGAATTTAGACTTCCCTAGCAATAGCAGGTTTTTAATATTTTATCTTTTAAATGCAAATTTTGGAATTACGATGTATGTTTTTTTTTTAATCATGTAAAATTGGAAAGGAAAAAAGTATCAATGAGAAGTATGGGCCAATTGTGAAAGGCTCATGAATGTATGATGTATGATATATGTTAAGCTCTAGATCGAGCTGAACATGAAACCTGAACCAAAGCATAAGGACAAGGACTTAGATGTATTTCTGAGAAGTGTATGGGTCTTGGTACTTACCCATCTGTCTTTCCTCTTCTAATGCTCATATCTGGGAGGGTGAATTGAAGTATAGAAGAAAATTTCCTGTATCTTATATGTGAAGAGTATGAGAGGATGTGCTAGAGCCAGCTAGTATAGGGCTTGAGTCAATTGTTATATTTACAGGATGAGCATTTATACCTTGGCAAACACTACAAATTAGGAGTCTTGTTTATTTTTTGTTGACTAAAGTTATGAAACTCATATAGAAATGTTGGCCATTAAGCCATGTATAAGAATCTGTGCTAGCCCCATATTGCCTTAGAAAACTATATATTACTGTTTTCTGTATTCTATTTTAATTTTTTTTGTTTAAATATTTTTCAATTACATTTTAATTAGGTTCAGACTTCACTCAGGCATATTGTGGCTTGTAGTCTCCATACTTAACACTATTGGTTTAATCTTAAGAAATTGATGAAGGAAATATTAATAAGGCAGATTAAGCTTAAAAGACATGGGTTTCCTTGCTCATATTTCTCCTAGGTTTGCCTGCAATTCTCTATGGACATTTTTTTCATTGGTGGGAGAGGGTGAAACAGGTTTATGCTATAACTGCTATAGTTTAAGTATTCCTGTTCTTACCTTCTATAGAGTAAATGTTATGATTATTCTTATTTTTGTCTCTTTTGAATAAATATGATTTTTCTAGATCTTGCCTTGTTGTTTAGCAAATGTTTCATGTTTAAGAATGGGTAGGTTTCTGGGACAGCTAGGTGGGTCAGTGGATAGTGAGACAGTCTTAGAGCTGGGTCAATTCTGGCTTCAGATACTTCTTAGCTGTGTGACCTTGAGCAAGTCACTTAACTCCAAATGCCTAGCCCTTACCACTCTTCTGCTTTAGAATCAAGACAGAAGGTAAGGGTTTAAAAAATATTAGAGATTTCACTGTGACTGATCCTGTATAAATGGGAAACAACAGTTAGTTGGGAACTGTAATAGGAGGAAACAGGATACAGGATATTCTCCTTATCAGGCTTATTCCTTTCAACCTTGAAAAACATAGAACCACCAAAGTAGTTAGAAAAAAATTCTTTAATCAGGATAAGGAAGACAATGCTCTATGACAGTGATGGCAAACCTTTTAGAGACCATGTGCCCTGCCCCTGCCCCAGAGATAATGTACCATGCTCTACCCCCTTTTACCTCACACATGGGAGGGTGAAAGTGTTCCCATTGATTGGGTGTTGGGCAGAGGCGTGGGTGAAGTGAGGAATGTCCTCAGTACAGGTGAAGTGGGGAAGAAGGGTGATCTGAGTGTTCTGCTCCCCTCCAGTTCTGCCAACTGTGAGCTGGCCACCTTATCCCCATGTGCTTCCATTGGATTGTTGGTGGGCAGAGGGACAGGTGATGTGAAAAAATGTCATCAGGCACAGGTGGAGAGTGGGAAGGAGCAACTCCACCCAAGGCCCTCTGCCTTTCTAGTAACAAATTTTGGAGGGAGTAGTGGGGTGTGAGGACAATGCTCATGCCCATAGAGAGCGCTCTGTGTGCCATCTTTGGCACACATACCATAGGTTTGTCATCACTATTCCATGGCCTCCACACAGTCATGTGCAAAATGCCACACAGAGACTTGGAACACTGTCTCCAGGAAAATGCACCTCAAAAGGGGATTTTCCCATGAACTGAAGAACTTGGGGTACTATATACTTGAGGAATAAAGGATAGGAAGGACAATGGATTGGCTTACATGGAGGTAAAGGAAGGAGGATTCCATTCCAGCCGTGGGAAAAACTAAGACAAAGGGGTACTTAAGATTTGATTATATCTACTAATTCTATCTAGGCTGAGATCATTGGGTACTATAAGGTTTATTGTTCAGTGTAAGACAAGGGTCAGTCTGGGACTTCCCCAAAGGCAAGTTCCCAATGGGCAAAGACAAATTTGAGGGTTTCATAAAACAAGGTCATTACTCTTAAAATCCTGGCAGAGTTGCAGTTATAGCTATGGTCATTGCTATAGTCAACCTTCCATATTCCCACTCCCAATTCTGTGAAAAACTACTAGACATGTCATTTTGAGGGTAGTTGGGCTGAATGAGTCAATTCTGTCAAGGAGAGAGCCCTAGAAGAATTGGGTATTGTTATAAAAATAAATGTAGATGTTGTAAATAGAGAGGAGAGTAATCTAAACTGGATATTACCACTGGTAATTGTATGACAACAGTGATAGCCCAGATAGGTGGCTAGGGCAAGATCAACTGAGGCTTGCCCTAGTTAGATATGACACCTCCCTCCTTTATAACAGTGCCCAGGCAGGATCCTTCAGGTCAATGGATGATATCCCTTCAGGTCCCACCTGGGGTTGATTGATAGTGTATAATGGGCTCTTCTAGCTTGGTAAAGGTTTGTCTCTGACTGGTATCTCCCTTCCCAGAGAAGCTATAAATAACTACTTCAGGAAGGTACTTAAAAGGCTTTGACTGTATTCAACAAAGATGGGGTATTGGGATTGGATAGAGGAAATTGGGAAATCCTATCTACTTGGATGATTATAAACCCTCAGATCTGTAGGCTAGTATTGAGTCAGGATGGTTAGCTCCTCTGGTCCAGCCTGGTCACAGCCAAACCAGAGTAGACAAACTGCTGCTTGATGTTTCAGCTTCTTCTTCTTTGCTAGATGATATGCCTAAACAGTCTTTGGGATATCCACCCCTTTCCACTTCTTCTTCTTCTCCTGCCCACTTCCCGGATCCCTCCCAGGCCCTGGGAAACCTAGATAACTAAGATGAATAATTTCCTAATATCTAGGGGCAGTAGAATCAGAAGAGTGGTGGTCTGGGTAAAGGTTGATGATGTTATCAGGAACAAAACAGGAGAATCTTGCAAGGTTGAGCCCAGCAAGTCTCAATCCCAAAAGACCAGGATCCACAGATCTCTAGTCCAAGGGAAGGAAAGGAACCCCAGCCAGAGCTGCCAGGGTGTTTTATACCCCCCTGGGCCAATTGCTCTCTCCCCTGTCCTCACAGCCCTCTGGGAACATTCCGATATCCAACACACCCACCTGTCAATCAACAATGTGGATTCCTGGCTCCCAGAGATTCAATATAACAGTATGTGGCACCATGCCTGGGTTAAACTTATATTCTTAGTATCTAGCTTAGTTGGTAAGTGCTAAATAAATATTTGTTTATAGATTAACTGATCATTTCCTCCCTTTGCTCATCACATGGAGAAATTAAATTTCAGGGAAGATGTTATTTGCCCCAGGCCATGGAGCTTCAAGGGCTGAGCCAAGCTAGAACCTACTGCAGTGTTGGCAAACCTTTTAGAGATCATGTGCCCAAACCTCAACTTCAAGCTACCTGTGAGCCCTGCCATTACCCCAGACAGTGGAGGGAGGAAATACTCGATTTGGGCTGCTGGATGGAAGGGTGGGCCATATGAAAAATGTCCTCAGGTGCTGTGGAGAGGGGGAATAGGGCAGTCTCCTTCAGCATTGTGGTGCATGTATGCCATGTCTTCATCTATCATTTAGCCTCAAAGGAACTTCCATCAGGTGTTTTTGGTGTGAGCAGTGTGATGGAAAAAGGAGTTACTCTGGGGCTCTGTGTTCGTTCTATCATGTGTTAAGGAGCAAGAATGTCTATTATCTCATTGGATGTGAATAGGTGAAAGTGGAGGTAAGGATGCTTTAAAGGGATACTGTCTATCTCGTTCTCCACAGCACTCTTTCAAACCTTTTTAACCCTACTCAAACCTCTCATTGCTGCCTCCCCCTACTCATTTAGCTGAGAATCTTCCTTCATGTTTTTACCAAAAAAAAATTGAGATTTTTTTTTTTTTTGCCAAGAGCTCTCTCTTCTCTCCTTCTCATTTCACATCACTTTGATGCCTTCTGCCACTATCTCTTCCTTCACTCATCTTACATGAAGAGACTCGACCCTTTGTCGAAGTAAACCCCTCTACCTGTATAAATGATCACATTCCATATTGTCTCCTCCAACAGATTGCCTCTTGTGTTGCCCCCACTCTTATCATTTTAATTTTAATCTCTCCCTGCTTATTGGCTGCTTCCCTGCTGCCTACAAATATGCCCATGTCTCCCCCATTCTCAAATCCTCATTTGATTCTTCTGTCCCCACTATCTTCTATCTCCTTCTGTCCTTTGTGGCTGAGCTCCTTTAAAAGTCATTTACAACAGGTACCTCCTCTCTTACTCTTTTCCTAAGATCTTATGATCCAGGTTTCTGACTTCATCATTCAACTGAAGGGGCTCTCTCCAAAGTTAACAAGTTAACAATTTGGTCCTAATTACCAAATGCAATTGTCTTTTCTCAGTCTTCATTCTCCTTGACCTCTCAGTAATCCAAAATAGAATTCATTATTTTCCTATTCCAAATACCGGCCACCTCCCACAGTTAAGGATGCTTGCAAGCTTCCTAGCCACATCCCCACTCCCTCCCTTTTATAACCTAGGTGTCATCTTTGCTTTCTCACTCACTTTAAACTCCCCCTCCCCATATCCAATTTATTACCAAATCCTGTTGATTTCATATCTCTCAAAGGCACTCCCTTCTCCTCTGATCTTGTCACCACCATTGAATGGGCTCTCATTTCCTCACACTTGTACTACTGCAATAATCTGCTGGTTGGTCTTTGGAGATATTGAATATTAATTTTAAAAATCTACTTTTGTTTACCAAATGTTTCCTCATTCTGACATGGGCATTGTACAGAGATGGCATGGACACTGAACCCTTTAACCCAGGCAAACTATAAGCAGGGAAATTCCTTTACTCCCTTACATTCTTGCGACTCCTAACCCAAAACATCTGATAACTCCTTTAAGTCCCTGAGAGGATTATCCTCCTTGGATTGTCCTTTAGCTAGACAGAGAGATACACCTACTTGATATCATCAAGTTGTATCTCAAACATCCATCTGTCCTCTGAACTATGAGGGCCAACTCCTATGTCTTCAGGCAGACCAAAACCCCCACCAAATGCCTTAGTGGTTACCACACTAGAGTCACATACTCACTGTTGTAAAGAATGTAAAACCCCCTGAAGTGAAGCATTTGGGGAGCAACCCCTAGGGTTGTTCCACTCACACTGTAACTGGGGGAAACAGCTTTTCCAGCCATGCTTTCCCACCCCCCCAAGGAACAGCTCCCCATCTAGCTCTTCCATCATATGCTATTCCACCTTGCTATTCTCCTGGCCATTCTCAACATTACTTTCCAAATGAATAAATTTCTTTTTACTTTTAAGCTAAGTTTGGAGTCTTCCCGAACCCAGGGGTTCACCATTGTACCCCATAACAATTCTAGTCCATTCTCAGTCATGAGAATTTTTAGAGTCCTTGCTAGCTAATGTCTAAATAAGTTAGCAGAGAATACAGACAAATGGGTAAACTGCAGTTTATTCAAGTGTGACACATACCATCAGTAAGTAAATGAACATGTGTGTCTCTCAGATTACATGTTACTACCCTCTCCTTATTACATTCCAGGCTTTTCAAATATTGCCTCAATACTGTCCTCACAACCCTGGGAAGTAAGTCTCTTCCCACCCCCCACTCCCCAGCCCATTATATTTCAAGCAATTTTTTTTCAACTTAATTTTTTTCTCCAGATATCTGGAAAAAAATTTAAAATTAAGTTAAAAAACTGCCTAAATGTGGATACAATTTTAAATAAGCATTTTCTTACATTTTGTGATCCATATCCTTTTCCTCCCTTCCAATCCTCTATCCTCCCTCCCCAAGATGGCAGGTAATATGATATATAGTACATTGTTATACAATACATTTCCATGTTTGTCATATTGTGAAAGAGGACACTGCTAGAGAAAAATTCAGGGAGGAAATAAAGTGAAAAATGGTATACTTCAACCTGCTTTTGGATTCCATGAGTTCCTTCTTTGGCAGTGGATAGCTTTTTTTGATTTGGAGTTATCCTAGATCTTGCATTGCTGATAATAGTTGTCATTCTCAGTTGATAATACATTGTTGTTGTTATTGTGTACAATGTTCTCCTGGTTCTTCTCACTTTACTCTGCATCATTTATATAAGTCTTTTCAGGTTTTTTTTTGTTGATCATCTTATTCATTTCTTATGCCACAATATAATCATTATAATATAATATATAATATGATATAATCCATTATAAACATATATCCCAACTTGTTCATTTCCCAATTGATAGATATCCCTTCAATTTCCAGTTCTTTGCCACCACTAAAAGAGCTGCTATAAATATTTTTGTACAAGTGGGCCTTTTTCCCCTATCTTTGATTTTTCCTATCTTTGAATTGCTGAGTCAAAGGGTACACACTGTTTTATGGCCCTTTGGGCATGGTTCCAAATTGCTTTCCAGTATGGTTGTATCAGTTCATAGATCCACCAACAGAATAGTAGTGTCCCAATTTCCTCATATCCCCTCCAACATTTATCATTTCCCCTTTTTGTTATACCTGACAGTCTGATAGGTATGAGGTATTACCTCACAGTTGTTTCAATTTGTATTTCTCTAATTAATAATGGTTTGGACCTTTTTTTTCATATGACTAAAGTGTGTGTGTGTGTGTGTGTGCGCGTGTGAGAGAGAGAGAGAGAGAGAGAGAACAGTACCATATGATAAAATAAATGTAGTAAACTTTTTTTGGAATGAAGATTTCTTTCAGAATTTTTAGTCAAATTACCATTTTGCACATTTATGTAAAACAAGAATTCTTGTATTCTTGTCTCCTGCCACTGGGCAGGTTTAGGGGTATTGAGGGGGAATCTAGAAGCCCCCAAACTTGTAGCCTAGAAAGATTTAATTGACCCCAGTTTACTTAGCTTGAAGGTGAAGGCCCCAGGTTTGACCTTGTTGAGTGTGGGTTTTTCCCTGAGGGGCAGCCCAACTTCACTAGTCTCAGGCTAACAATAAAAAGTAATTAAATTAAAGTAGTTTTAAGTGGGGATGGCTAATCCCATCAGATATTAAGTATCTTTTTTGTCCCAATGGTTTCTCCCCTTAGGCCAAAGTCCTTTACCTAGGTGGCTGGGTCTTTCCCTTTTGTGCCCATTGTAAGACCTCAGGCCCTCACTGTCATTCCTGTCTGGGACTCCTCATTTTTCTTTTTTTTTTTTAAATTTTTTTTTTTTTTTTACATTTTTAAACCCTTACCTTCTTTGTATTGGCTCATAGGTGGAAGAGTGGTAAGGGTGGGCAATGGGGGTCAAGTGACTTGCCCAGGGTCACACAGCTGGGAAGTGTCTGAGGCTGGATTTGAACCTAGGACCTCCAGTCTCTAGGTCTGACTCTCAATCCACTGAGCTACCCAGCTGCCCCTCTCATTTTCCTTTTTTTTTTTGTTGCCATTGTAAAGCCAATCAACTATCCCTCTCATCCTTAGTCCCCATGTTCCCTAGAAAGGTATTTAAGCTTCCTAACTTTGATGGCTCCTTGGAATTGTCCAATCTAGGGCAGTTGGCTTTCCAAGGGGTCAGGGACCAGAGCATCCAGAGTTCAATCCTTGCACTCTGCATAGGTGTGTGGCACATAGCTCTGTGTAGAGACCTAACTCATCTCTGTACCCCTTTCCTTAAATAAAGAATGACTTTTCTGACTATTTAATAATTCTGTTTTTTTCCTAGTCAACAGGGGTATTACCTTCCCTTTGACCATTTCAGTCTCTTCCTAGACCCCTTATGTTTTCTTTTGGAGGATGGAGATTAAGGCACTCACCATTTAAAAGAGCCTGGCTCTAGCAAACAATGAATTCATAGTTTTTGCCTATGTAGATCATCCCAGATTTACCTGGAAACTTTTCTCTATAATTTTAGGTAGTTTAAGACTACAGGTTATTAATAAAAGCACTGAAGTTTGGATCTTCCAGATTAGAATCCAGTCTGATTACCAGAAGAGTTTATTTTTTCTTGATCTATTTAAATTCTTGTGCATTTAATCTAGCTGCTGATGTCCTTGCCAATACTGGTATTCTCTGTACACAAAATTATACACTTCTGAAAAATGTTTAAAATTGATCTTATCTTTATTTAAGGAAAGATGGATTTCAAGTATTATTGAAAACAATAAATAGCTTAAGGAAACATAGATTTTTGGATTTAGGGATGATAAAAGGTGAAGTTATAAGGAAAAAAGAGACAACTGACCAGCTACTTAGATTCTCAGAACAGGAAAGATCTGTCTCCTCTCAGCAGAATTCTGTCATCGATCAGAGCAGCAATCAAAGGAAGTTTCTTACTTTTCAACACTTACTCTATCCCTTTTCAAAGAGTCTCCTGTTGTTTCTTGCATTGCTGTTGTGTCACAGAATCAGTGTGCCCTTGCTCAATCGTTTGTATAGCAATTCAAAAGCTGTCACTGATGCAGAAACTATGCCTTCTAATGTAGAATTCATGATAATGCTCTCATCTTTGACTGTGAATACTATAAATTATAGGAAATTATGCAGTTGATATACTAAAACTCTGAAAGGAATTAACTCAATGCTGAGATGAAGTCATGCTCTAAGCAGCAGAAAATTGAGGTAAAAGCCATAATAGGACCAGTTCCTACATGTCATCTCAACATTGAGTCTATTCCTTTCAGAGTTTTAGTATATTATTTGACCACTAGATGGCACTCGAACTATTCATACCTAACCTTTCTCCTTTCCTACAGCTCATAAATGAAGATTTAGGGATATGATCTGGGGCAGCTAAGGTGCTACAGGAAAACTTATCTTTCTGAGTTCAAATCTGGCTCAGACACTTGCTAGCTGTGTGACCTTGAGCAAGTCACTTAAACCTGTTTGCCTCAGTTTCCTTATCTGTAAAATGACAAATCACTTCTGTATCTTTGCCAAGAAAGCCCCAAATGTGGTCAAGAAGAGTCAGACATAACCAAATAAGAAGTAGAATAACTGAAGATACACACGATCCCTCTCTTCCCTGCTCTTTGAGGCCCCTTCCTGCATTTGGATGCTTCTTTCCTCATTCAGTAAGTCAAACAACATTTATTAAGTGCTTGCTATACTTTAGGATATGCTTTCCATTCTCCTCCCAACAATTCTTTTCTTGTTACAGTATAAATTGTTTGGGTTCTGCTCACTTCCCTCAGTGATGGTGATGTGGGCAAGGTGATTGGGTTTTGTCCAAAGAATTGATTGATGGCTCAAAGTGACTCCATTTCAAGGAAATAAGCTTTACTATAGGAGATTATACAGAGTAGTTAGTATAGTAAGTAAGTAATTAAATTAAGGTAAGGAGACAAGGAGGTGTGATAAGTAAAGATAAGAAGAGTGAGAGACAGAGAGAGAGAGAGAGAGAGAGAGAGAGAGAGAGAGAGAGAGAGAGAGAGAGAGAAAATGAGAGAGAAAAAGAGAGAAGGGTAGGGGTTCTCAGGAAAGCTTTTTACCTTGATTAGTTACTAAGGAAGGGGTCGCTTATTTGAGTGGTTATTGCCCAGTGACTCCAGGAAATGGATGTCACTTTACCCATGGTCCACTTTGGTCTGGGTGGCTTTACCCATGATTCATTCTGTTTGCCCACTGTGGGAACAAACTGCAATGTAAATGGGATGCTAATGATATGTTACCCTGGGACAATTTTAGGTCAAGTTTTGCTCTTTTCTGTGCACATTCTAAGGAAGGTAGCAGGTCTGGAAATAGAGCATTGTTTGAATTAGTCCTGTGTGACTGGGGAATTGAACAACCTATACTTGCTGTCCAGAGACAATGACCCAGGTTATGTCTAAAGAATGATGCGAGGAGTTTTCTCATAATTGTGAATCTAAGCAACTCATGTGTCTTATATGAAAGGTAGCCCCATTCAAATCCAACTAGTTATCATTCCTTTGGCCTTTTGATCGTGTATAGCTACTTGACTGGGTTCGTGGGACATTTCAACCCACCTCAGTGGGATATTTCAATTTCCTGTCTCAATTTCTTCTTCTCTTCATTGCCTCTCCCAGTTGGTAAAAAGGAATATTAAGTGTTTAGAATTCACAATGATTTCTGAACAAGTGTTGGGTGGGCAAAAGGGGAGAGGAAGTCATGTAGTCAACTCTGCTTAATCTTATTGTGACTGAAAGCAGAACTCTCCTAAGTTAGCTCCAAATTCATCTCATACCTATTCTGGCTCTTCCGGGCTCTACAGGAATAATTTCATCTTGCTCTTTACCACTCTCATCCTGTCCTGAGTTGGTAGCAGAGTAGAGGTTCAGGGCAACCAGCTGGCTCTCAAACTGCTTGAAAGGATGACCCAAAGTACCACCTCTTATTTTCTCCCCATTCCTATGAAAGTAGCAGCAGGAAGTCTCCCAGAAAGACTTGAGTTCAGATCTAGCCTCTGACATTTACCAGCTCTTGACTCTGGGTAAGTCATTACTTCTCTCAGGCTCAGCTTCCTCACCTCTAAAATGGGAATAATAATGGCACTTATCTCCCAGAGTTATTTTAAGAGTTATCATATGTTATCATATGACATGATATGTATAAAACACTTAGAAAATTTTAAAGCTCTATTTAAATGTTGGGCATTATTATTAATACTAATAGTAAAATGCCCGGAAGGGTACCTCCCAGAAGTGACTGGGGTAAAAAGATAATTCATGCTAAAGTAAGGTAGGAAATGTGTGTGGACATCCTTTTCTCAGAGTCCCTGGATTTGTTTTTTCTTACATTTGGAGAGGGGAAAAGGAAAGGAATAAACATTTATTAAGTGTTTACTGTGTGCCAGATATTATGCTGAGATATTAAACTGAGGCTGAATCAAGTTTAGAGACTTGCCCAGGATTGCCAGCTAATAAGTGTCTGCTGCAGGATTCAAATTAAGGATTTCCTGACTCTGAGTCCAACATTCTATCTACTATGCCACCCATCTACCTTGTTATTCTTTTTTCATTTTCATTCTCAGAAGTCTTATTATTCTCCAGGCTAAATATCTCAGGCTTTTTAACTGATCTTCATGGCATGATGTCCATTTTTATTGATCATTCTTATTGTCATCCTCTAGACACACTGGAGCTGATTAATGCCCTTTATAAAAAAAAAAAACATTAATAATAAAGAACTCTGCAATTTAGGTTCAAGTTTTCCAGAAATAATTTTACTGAATTGAACATCAATCTATATCCAAGGGGTAGCTAGATGGATACTTCCTAACTGTGTGAACTTTGTTAAGTCACTTAACCCTTAATGCTTCCCTTTTATCTCTCTTCTGCCTTGGAACCAATACTTAGTTTTGATTCTAAGACAGAAGGCAAGGGTTTACAAAAAAATCTCCATCCAGTGATGGGCAAACTATTCCTGGAGGGCCAGATCCAGGCCCTAGTTTGCCCATCACTGCCTTAAGCAATTCCCTAATCACTACATCTGGATGTGGGGGCTTAGTGATTAGGGAATTCCTTAAGGCAGTGATGGGCAAACTATACCCTGGATCTGGCCCTCTGGGAATAGTTTGCCCATCACTGAAAGCCATTTCTAGCTTAGAGAGAAAGATGTTGAAGTTGACAGTCTCTTGTCAACCTTGAAAAATACAGAAACACCAAAGTAGTTAGAAAGAATAAGTCTTTAATCAGGATGAGGGAGACAATGCACTAAAGCACACCATATAAAATCGTGGGCAAAATACCACACAGCAACAAGCTCTGGGACTCTGGGAACACTGTCTCCTGGAAAATGTACCTCGAAGGGGATTTTCCAATGAGCTGGAGAACTTGGGGTCTTATATCCCTTTTGGGAAATAAAGGAAAGGAAACACACACTGACTGGTTACTTGGAGGCTTGGGAAAGAGGTTGTAGCCTGGAGTATCAGGGAGTGGACTAAGAGAGCCTAAGACAACAAAAAAGGTTTTTAAGATTTGAGTATCTCTATCACTCCTATTCAGGATGCCTAATGGACACTTATTGGTCTGTTGTTCAGTCTTAGAACAAGGGTCAATCTGGGAGTTCCTTGAAGGCAAGTTCCCAAGGGACAAAGCTAAATTTGGGGGTTCCATAGAACAAAATTGTTCTCCCATGCCTTCTAGGTGACTCTTTGCTTCAAAAAGATTTTGGATAACATTTATAGGAATCTTAGGTAAAAAAAAAAAGATCATAATATGTTAAAATACAGTTTTGGGTTAACATTCTAGAGTAGTGTCTGTTCAGTTCCCTCCTGGATGGTACCTTATGATCAATATCATGACATGGAGTTTCAAAAGAGAAAGATATTGTTCCCAGGTGAATCATGGCACCTTTCACTTCAGGTGTGTGGGAAGACAATGCTCCTGGAATCTAGAGGAGAGGTGAATTTGGTTATCACCTTTACTCTATTTCAAAAGCAGGCACTAGCCTTTACTCTTCCCACTTTCTCAGTGTCATAAACCTGGAAGGGGTTTTAGACTAGAACACTAGTATTTCTTAATATTTATAGAGAAACTAAAAAGAAATGCTTTTATTTCTAAACTCCTTAGCCTTATCTTCCCTATTAGAATCAATACTTGTATTGGTTCCAAGGCAGAAGAGTAGTAAAGGTGAGGCAGTGGGGGTTAAATGACTTGCCCAGGGGCACACAGCTAGGAAGTATCTAAGGCCAGTTTTGAACCCAGTACCTCCCAGTGTCTCCGCCTGGCTTTCTATCCACTGAGCCACCTACCTGTTCCCTAGTGTTTTTATTTTTAAAATATGCTTATATACTGTGTCATTTAGAATTTCTGGTGCTCTATTTAGAGCTATTTGAGACTCATTTGAGCTTTAATGACAAACTTCCTGTGTACACTTGGAAAACTACATTTTCCATGGTCCAACGAGTTTCCTGTTTTGGATGACGTCTTTAAATATTGGGAAGTTGGTTTTTACTTCCTCTTTGCTACCTGAGCATGCTCCCTGGGGACGGAGAGGATTAAGGAAGGTAGGAAATGTAAAATGGCTGAGGCGGCAATTTGAATTTTTTACAGGCGTGTGGTTGATTTTATTCTTTTTTTTTTTTTTTAAACCCTTGTACTTCGGTGTATTGTCTCATAGGTGGAAGATTGGTAAGGGTGGGCAATGGGGGTCAAATGACTTGCCCAGGGTCACACAGCTGGGAAGTGGCTGAGGCTGGGTTTGAACCTAGGACCTCCTGTCTGGTTGATTTTATTCTATCAACATGGGCCTAAATAAAATATTAGTTTTCCTCATAATATCAGCTTTTATCATTTTTAATCGTTACAATACCTTCCAAAAATTAGCCTCTGAATTGAGCACAATCCTTCAGAAAGGATCAAATGAGAGAGAAAAACAGTAGTCTTCTTGATTTTATGAAAATATAGATTCAGTTAATATTTGACTTTTTCATATTTTTATCACACTATGGCACATATGAAATTTGAAATTTACTAAAACCAGGTCCTTTTCTTTAGAAAAGTTTAAACTATTGATATTGCTTATTTTAGATCACCTTAATTTCTGAAAGCATGTCCCTTCTCCTTGAACAAAGAATAAAAAAAAGAATGAACAAAGTAAGCAGTTTAGCAAAACTAACCAGAACATCAACTAAATTGGAGTATAAATCATACCCATGGTCCTCCACCTCTGTGGAGAAGAGGAGACATATTTTTTCCTCTTTCTCTGAGACTTTTTGAGTTATAGCATAACAATTTGGAAATTCTGAAAATTCAAAATGAGAGAAATAAAACTGAATTTAAGAACCCAGTGAATTAATAAAGGTAGGAGCTGGTTTTGTGGGAAAAAAATCAATAAAAGGGACAAGCCATTGTTATAGGATTTAAAAATGAGAGTGGAAAACTGAATGACAGTACTAAATATGAAAAAAGTGATTATAACACTAATGAAGATGAAAATAAAGCAATTATGTAATTTTTCCAGTTAAGTGCCAATAAATTTAACAATCTAAATGAAATGGAAGAATACTTCCATTGCCCAGATTAATGGAAGAGGAAATAGAATATCTAAATATCCTATTTTAGAAAAAGAAATTGAACAGGCCATGAATGAGCTTCCTAAGAAAAAAATCATTAGGACCAGATTGATATACATGTGGATTCTACCAAAGAATTTCAATATTAAGTAAATTATTTGGAATAATAGACAATGAAAGAGTCCTACAAAACTCCTTTTATGAAACAAATATGATGTCGATTTCTGAACAAGGAAAAGTAAAGATAGTAAAAGAAAATTGTAGACCAATTTCATTAATGAATATTGATGCAAAAATCCCTAATAAAATACTAACTTAGGAGGCTACACCAAAGTATCACAAAGATTATACATTGTTACCAAATGGGATCTATATCAGCAATAATAGAAGGAAAACTATTAAAATAATTGATTATGTAAAGAACAAAATCAATAAAAATCATATGATTATCTCAAGAAATGCAGAAAATGTTTTTGGCAAAATGTAACACTCATTCCTATTAAAACACTTTAAAGCATAGGTATAAATATATATAGGTATAAATGGAATTTTAATAATGGCTATAAGTTGATTTTTCCTTAAAATGGTCAGAAGCATCTACTTAAAACCATCAGCAAGCACTCTCTGTAATTGTGTTAAACTAGAAACCTTCTCAATAAGATCAAGACTAATGTGAGATTGCCTATTATCATCATTATTCTTTAATATTGCACTAAAAGTGCTAGCTATAGATAAGACAAAAAGAAACTGAAGGAATTAGAACAGGCAATGACGAAATAAAACCATCACTTCACAGATGATATGATGGTACACTTGGAAAATTCTAGAAATTCAACAAAATGTTAGTTAGAACAGTAAAATTTTTAGTGAAGTATCAGGATATAAAATATAGAAATATTATATCAACAAGGACCTTCAAGAAGAGATAATAAGAATTATTTCACTTAAAATAAACATAGACAATATAAAATATCTGGGAGAATACCTGCTTAGATAAACTAAGGAACTATGTGAACATAATTATAAAACACTTTTTATACAAATAAAGTCAGATTTAAATAATTGGAGACATATTCATTTTAATGGGTGGGCCAAGCCAATATAATTAAAATTATAATTCTACCTTTAAAAAATCTGCTTATTCAGTGACATCTCAATTAAACTACCAAAAATATTTTATTGAACTGGAAAAAATAATAACAAAATTAATTTGGAAAAACAAAAGGTTAAGAATATCAAATAAAAAAAATTGAAGGTGATCTAGCAGTACCAGATCTTAAACTGTACTATAAGGTGGTAAGTATCAAAATTCTCTGGTACTGGCTAAGAAATAGAATGGTGGATTAGTGGAATAGAGTAGACATATATTGTGCAGTAGCAAATCACCACAATAACCTCACCTTTGATAAATACATCTCACCTTTCTAATCTAACCTTTGGTAAAAATTACTGGGAAAACTAAAAAGCAGTCTGGTAGAAATTAGATATAGACTAATATCTTACACTGTTTACCAAAATAAGGTCAAAATGGATACATGACCTAGTGTGGTGGGTAGTTAAAAATAAGTTAGAAAATAATTCAAGCTATATGATTTATTGGCAAAACAGGTATAATAAAAAGGCCAGTCAGTCCAAAGACTCTGAATACAGAGTAAGACAGATTTTTATGTGTTAAAAACAATTAATCTAACAAGACCAACTAGTTAAAAGAAAACAATTAATAGAATACAAGCCAGGATACAAAATTAGGTAATCTGATTTCTAATTATTGGAAGGATTAGGGACTTTCCAAGTTGGGAAGTGGGGAAGAAAGAATTTCATTTGAGTCTGGAGGGGGCCAAGTAGGTTTGAGTCATTTTTCTCCAGAATTGAGAAATGCCAATTAATACATCCAATTGCATTTATGGAACAATAGATGGTTTATTTGCAGAAAAATAACAAGATGGAGGATAATATATGTGGCAGCACAATATGAAATCTAATCAATTCTTTCAGTTCTCAAACCAAACCAATTCCATTTTGTACTTAGTCTTCACTGCATTTTTTTCAACTCATAGGGTACCAAATTAAAGTGTCAAATGCTTATCTTCTTTGCCATGCCACCATCCAGTGTCTATGTGAGGTTGTCAGAGAGGCAAGAAAGAAATGAGATGATAGAGGTTGAGAACCACAAAACAATAATATTCATAACAAACACTACTGATTCATTCTTCTCATTAACTCTTTCTCATTGTCTTCCTCTCCACAGACCTGCCAGATCTTTAGGATGAAAAAAAAAAAAAGCATTTCACTTTTATATTACTTCTATTTCCACATCTATTCCTCCCTCATGAGAATTAGGATGTGTCCATCCCACTCTGCTTTTTAGACTCCTTCCATCAGCTATCTTCTCCCATTATCAAATGAGATAATTTTTGTAAAGTGCTTAACAGAGTACCTGGCATTAACTAGATGCTTAAAAATGCTTATTCTTTCCTTTTATCCCTCCTGTCTATTATAATATGACCCAGAGAGCCAATCCTTAGAACAAATAATAAAAGAGAAAGAGGAAAAAAATTCAGCAAAACTAATCAACAAAGTCAACATCTCTGACTCCACATAGTATTCTATACCCATAGACCCCTCTCGTTCCACAAAGAAAGGAGTATAGCCGTTTTCTGTGACTTAGCTTAATCATTAAGAAAAATTGTCCTTCATACTGTAGAGGACCTAAATAAGTTTCTGTGTTGGGGTCAATGTACAATATGTATGACTGTAACTGATCATGATATGGGGGCACAGGCCTCCCCTAGAGACCCCCAAACCCCAGATTGTGGGCCAAGTCAGAGAGAGTACATAAAAGACTCATTTTCCCTTGCATTCCTGCAGTGCTAGGGAAGGTGACTTTGAGCTGAAAGATCCCTCTGGCCTGTCTCCTCATTCTTGATGAGCACAGATAGGCACCTCCCTGCTTGCCCCTGATAAACATCTATTTTATATCCCAGATTTATCTGATTATCCTCTAAATGATAATATCGGATTATCCTCTAAATTGAAGAGTTCATCCCCTTTTGATTGTGAGGCATAGGACATAACCACATGACCCATCTCTGGTTCCAGAGACCCAGTAATATGCCATCATCATCCTATCTCTGGTCACATAGACTCTGTTTGTTGAAAGGATATTAAAAGCCCAGAAGACATCTCCTCTAGGAGGCAGCATTCTACCTGCTCTGCCTCCCTCAGCCATCCAATTTGACTTACATTCAAATTAATAAATCTCTTATTTTTAAGCTAGTTATTGGAGTCTGTCATTCTTGGCAAGAGCAACCTGTTCAAATTCAAGGTTTTACCTCAAAGTTCTCCCACAACAATCAGACCAATACAAGTTTGGAAGGCTCTACCACAAGTCAGACACAAATAGCCCATATGAACATCATTTGGGGTGGCAATGTTTCTAAATTTGCACAACTCATTTTTTTTTTTTGAGCTGCTGACATTTTTTGCTCATAGAGCATAGCACCTTCTTTGATGTGGACATGCCATGCTGGATGGTACTGTGCCAATGTCTCTGATGTTTCACAATTGATACCAAAGTTCCTCAGGGAGACCTTGAGAGGGTCCTTATATTGCTTCTTCTGAACTCTGTGTGAGTGCTTGCCTTGTGTGAATTCTCCATAAAATAGTTTTTTTGGCAAATGCGTTTGTCCATCAGAGTTGTGTTCAGCAGTAGAATTTGAATGCTTGAAAAATCAGCTCAAGAAAAAAAACAACTTCAGTGTCTGGTACCTTGTCATATCAAGTGATTTTCAGAATTTTCCTAAGAATTCAAATGGAAACAATTAAATTTTCCATCATAACACTGGTAGACTATCCTGGTTTGTCAAGCGTACATCAGTGGGGTCAGCATAGTGGTGCGGTAGACCTTCAGTTTGATAGGCAGCCTAAGACCTCTTCTCTTTCACACTTTACTTTGGAGTTAGGACTTGCAGTGTGTGCTTCAACTTTGTTGTCTGTATGTATATCACTGAAAGTATATTTTATAGCTTCTTGGAGCCATAGGTGAAAGTTGGCTGGTTGGTAGAAAGCACTCCTGAAAAGGCTCAGCAGTCCTTAAAACAGAGGTACCTGTCTTTCCTGAACACCCCATGCACCAACCACTCTATATATTGTTTTCTTCTTGTGTTTATTTCATATTTCATCTTCATGATTTCTTATAATACAGTCTGTAAGTACATACTTCTGGACCCTGCTAAAGTCAGACTCACTCAAAGTCAAGTGGCCCAGGAGAAAAGAGCTCAGGATCTAACCCCTTATTGTATTAAGGAAGAAATGTATCTTATACAGATCCTTTTATCTCCACCTGTTTGCTCTCTCCTTCTTTAGGGGGAATCTGGCTCCCAGAGGGAAGAGATAGGTTTTTTCTTCCTCTTTACCTCCTTCTCTTTTCCCATGGACCGCCTGTACATAAGTGGACTAATAAGTGTTGACTAGTGATGGCTAGTCTAAACTCTGTTTAGGGCCTGATTGCGGGACTTTAAAAAGTAAACAGAATAATTCCCATTTTAAAAGACTTGTACAAAAATATTTATAGCTGTGCTCTTTGTGGTGGCAAAAAATTGGAAATCGAGGGGATGCTCTTCTATTGGGGAATGGCTGAACACATTGTGGTATCTGTTGGTAATGGAATACTATTGTGCTCAAAGGAATAATGAACTGGAGGAATTCCATGTGAACTGGAGTGACCTCCAGGAATTGATGCAGAATGAAAGGACGCAGATCCAGGAGAACCATATGATACATTGTGGTACAACCCAATGTAATGGACTTCTCTACTATCAGCAATGCAATGATCCAGGACAATTCTGAGGGACTTATGAGAAAGAACACTATCCACATCCTGAGAAAGAATTGTGGGAGCAAAAACAGGAGAAAAACAACTGCTTGACCACATGGTTTGGTGGGGATATGATTGGGGATATTGACTCTAAACAATCACCCTAGTGCAAATATCAATAATATGGAAATAGGTCTTGATCAATGACACACATAAAACCCAGTGGAATTGCGCCGGCTGTGGGAGGGGGGTAGGGAGGGGAAGGAAAGAATATAAATCTTGTAACCACGGAAAAATTTTCTAAATTAATTAATTAAATAAAAATTTCCAAAAAAAAAAAAAAAGAAGAAGTCCTATTTTACCCTAGAGGCAATAGCAAACCATTAGATTGATTAAGTAGGTGTTAGCCGTATTTACGGAACTCCCAAAATTTGCCCCTGTCCCTTGGTAATTTATCTTAAGGGAAGTCCCAGACTGACCATGTCTTAGACTGAACAATAAACCTTAAAGTACCTAATATAATTAGTAGATGTAATAATAGATATAATTAATAGATATAATAAAATCATAAGTACCCTTTTAAATTTCTCCCATTCTATCAGAGGTCTCTCCCAGGTAAGTCTAGCCACTGGCTGGATTTCTCCTTCCCTTGTGTCCATTGTAAAGCCTCTAAAATTGAACCTTCCTGCCCTATATTCCCCCAAAGTTATATAAGACCCCAAGTTCTTCAGCTCATTGGAAAATCTCCTTTTGAGGGGCTTTTTCCCAGGGACATTGTTCCCCAGAGTCCCAGAGATTTGGCTCTGTGTAGCATCTAGTGCTTGACTCTAGTGTAGTGGCCTATCTGAGCATTGCCTTCCTTATCCTGCTTCAAGACTTGTACTTTCTAACTACCTTAGTGGTTCTGTGTTTTTCAAGGTTGACATAAGATAGTCACATGATCAGATTTTCGCTTGTGGAAAATTACTTTGGCAATAGTAAGTAATGTGGTTGGAGTGAGGAAAGACTTGAGGAATAGAAACTAATTAAGAAGTGAAAAGTGATTAGCCCTAAACTAGGTTGGTACATACGAGTGTGTGAAAAGCCTGCTCTTCACTTGGGGGGGGGAATCTCTTCTCATTTATTTATTTATTTATTTGTTTAACCCTTAACTTCTGTGTATTGGTTCCCAGGTGGAAGAGTGGTAATGATGGGCAATGGGGGTCAAGTGACTTGCCGAGGGTTACACAGCTGGGAATTGTCTGAGGCCATATTTGAACCTAGGACCTCCCATCTCTAGGCCTGACTCTCAATCCACTGAGCTACCCAGTTGCCCCATTTGGGGGTCTCTTGAGGTGGGATGCCATGGTGAAACGAAATGAAAACAAGCCAGAGTGCAAGTGAAATTGCAGAGGCTGTTGTCTGGTGCCATCTGCTGATTTTTATTTTTATACCCTTTTTTCTTTATGATCTCATACAGGTTTTGATTTTCCCATACATTAAAAATCACACATTAACTTTTGAAATATCATATGATTGGCACTCACTAATTATCCGACTGTGATTAAACAAAGAAGCAAGCTTGTCAAAAATTATTCATTACGGAATGGCTTTGTTGGAACTTTATTATTTTCAGCCATCCGTAAGGTACAGGAACACCATTTCCTATCTAAGCATAATGGTTAATTATATTTTAACTAATTAAATCAAGCATATTCTTACTTTATGCTATTCAGACCTATCATTAATCAAGAAGATAGTTATGGTAGTTGATTACATCAAAGAAGATGCAATAATATCAGTTTGGTCCAAATATTGTTTGAATTATAGTCTTTCATTTTTCACTGTTCTTCAAAGGTAAGTTTGTTCTTTCTGCTAAAGGGTTAATAAGAATGCAGTTCTGGAAGGGTGATTCTGTGCTAATTTGTCATTCCCCTGTTTTCCTCATAACTCACTATTTCCTTGATCAGTGGGGAGTTAATCCAGACCATGTACATTCTTGCTGGGGAATTTAGAAACTTGCATTAACTCAGTAACTGCTGGTTTATTGTGGGGATGATTCTAGGGAAAATTTCTGTATTGTGGGGGTTTGTTTAGGGTTTTTTTTTGAGATAGTGAGTGGTCTGTGACTGTGGTTGTTCTTGCCATTAACCTGTATTGTTTTTCTGTGTCTCTTGTAATAAGAGGATTAGGTAGAGATGTTATAAGGGGATTAAGCTAGTGGGGTAATAAAGTGGTTGTAATATGGGAATTGGCTAGAGGTAATAGGGAGAGTTAAGGTTGCAGTAGGGGATAAGGCAGGTAAAGGACTAAAGGTAATGTGAATAGGGATAAGGCATTGTGGATAGGGGTTTATGGATCCCTAAGGCAGTAAATAGATAACGAAGATACAGTGGTGAAGTGGTAGATTGAGATGGTAGGAGAAATAAGGGAATGACTGAGTTTAGGGAATATAAACACGGAGGTATAAAGAGTTGCAAGGGCAGACAGCTACAGCCTGAGAGACACAGACTGGGACACAGGTTTGAGACAGAGACACTAAAGGGAAACAGACTGAGCCCTTTAAGTAGGAAGGGCACTTCTACAGACAAAGGTTGGGGCCAGCCAAAAATGGCTTGAAATTGACTAGAGGGCTTCTAGTCAGTTTCTCAGGTTCACAAAGGAATAGTTCAGAGGAAGTATTGAGATTACACTTCCTCCAAAATGGACACCTCCCATTCCTTTCAAGACCCAGAGACAATATTATTCCTTTCTCTCCTTCTCCCTCTCTTATCAATCAACTAATGAACTAGCCAAAGGTTTGATTAAGTGATAAACAGGGTTTATGTATTTTTAGGGTTGATTGGAAGGGATGGAGGGGTACAAGGTAACTCTAACAGCAGCCTAGGGGAAGCTTCAGGTGGGGGAGGGGGACAGGAATGTGAGGCTGAGAAAGGACATGCCTTAAACTGAGCTTCTAGAGGTTTTGTAGCCTATAGGATTAGGAAAGTTGGATACAATAATTTAAGAGATAATTTGTAACAAGGGTAAGCCCTATTTGACTATGGGGAAACTATGTCTACCAAGTTTGAAAGCTAATCCCAAGATCCACCCTCCTTTCAAAACCCCAAGAAATTTAGGAAGGGAAAATGATGATTGGGAATAAGGGAAGTTAAGGAGATCTAAAGGAAATAGTTAAGCTAACAAATTTTAAGAGAAAAGCTGCAGAATATAGGCCAGGTTTTCAGTCTAAAGAACAGAGCTCAGTTAACCCTTCTACTCTTATCGAGTCCCCAAGGTCAACTGTCTAACCTCAGGATTCTAAACCCTTTTCAACTGTCAGAAACTCTGCAGTAAGGCTTTGCAGGGTTGATATGCACCCGTTTGCACTACATTTTGCCCATTTTCTCTTCTAAATTTGCATCTTGCAACATTTCGTGGTTACTAAAATCTAAGGGATTACTACTCTTATTCTAAGCTAAATTCTAAGCTCTTATCCCTAAGTTTGCAAAATAAGAAAAAGGGTTGCTATCTCCTAAACTATGCTAAGACTAGACTAAGCTTAACTAAGACTGGTTATGGTAAAGGCATAGGAAAGGAATGGGGATTTAAGTTTTGCAAAAAAAAATTTTGAACAGAAAGGAAAAACAAATTAAATGTAAACATTCACAAACATTCTTAAAACTAAGATTTGCTAACTAGAACAAAGTAATGTAAAAAAGTAAAGTAAAAAAGTATCTATTTATCTATCTAATTTTATGAACTAACAAGAAAAATATCAACTAAGAAAAAATTTGCAATCTAAGCTCCTAAATTCTAGTTCACTTGCTAAAGTTAGTGTATGAATATGTTAGTACACTTATGCCTATGTTAGAAATGTTAGTGAGAATAAGTAAGATTAATTATTTGTTAAGTCTATTGGTTAAACCATAGACTTATGCTATGTATAATATTTACAAAGAAAGTTTAGAAAAACTGTCCCTGTACTAACTTACCAAACTAACTAAACTGTCCCTGTGTGTTAGTAAAACTTATTGTTAAGGGTTAGTAAGCAAAATTACATATTTACATGAAGTGTCAGGTGATTTGAGTAGGTGTCTGAACCAAAGTAAGAGAAAATTCTGTATTAAGGCAGACATACTCTTCTCTCTTAAGTGTAAGTTTAGTGTTTCACATGTAGATGTGAAGTCAGGAAAATGTTTTATGTATTGTCTAGTGTGACTTATCCATGTAATGATGTGTTTCATACTTACTCCACTGGAATTCTTTGTAATGTGCATGTACTGCTTGGATGAAATCTAGTGTTGTGTGCAGTGAGAATTCTGTTGGGTGTAAGTAATCTCCTTCAAATACATGTGTCCAACGCTGATCCGATGTTCCTCTTCACAGTGTGGATGTCCTTCTTACAATTGATGTATTTGGTCACGGATGTCTTTTTTAGTTCTCAGATTTGCTGTCTTCGTGAAGGTCTGCAAAGTCAGCAATGCCTCATTTGTGTTGTTTGATGTTATCCCGCGCTTGTCAACTTGCACTTGTGTTGTTTGATGCACCTGCGCTTGTCATCTTGCACTTGTGTCTTTTGATGCACTCGCACTTGTCATCTTGCACTGGAACTGGTGTTCTAGTGTGTTGATTTGAGTCAGGAACAAAGTTCAAATGTTTATCAAATGTGAATAATTTTTCTTCTTTCCTTTTTTTTCTTTGTGGTTTAATAAAGATGATTATAGGTAACAAAAGAGTTCGTGATTATGTCTTTGTGCTTTCATTTATTTGTCGTCATCAGTTTCTAGATCTGGGATTGATTGTAAATCAAATGTGTCTTCTTTCATTGATTCTTTTTCATTGTCATAATTGTTTACGGATGATTCTTCTAAGTGATTGGGATTGGGATAATCATTTGGGTATAAAATTTGATGTAGTATCTGTTTACTGGCTTTTGGTCTAATTCTGGTTCTGATTCATGCTCTGATTGTTGTTCTGATTGCTGCTCTGTTTCTATGGTCTCATGTATAGGCTGTGGACTTCCTGAGGAATTGTTAGACTGATTGGTTGCTGCTATTTGATCTTTGTGCTGTATAATATCTGGGTCTTTTGGTTGTTGTTGGGACATGTCTTTTGCTGGCTTGACATGGGTGACATGGAACCAAGGAGCCTTTCCTTTAATTTTGATTGCATTCGGAGTAATTAGAATAATTTGGAATGGTCCAAGCCACTTGGGTTCTAACACAGACTTCCTAGTGAAATTTCTGGTGTAAACATAATCTCCAGGTTGGAAGTTGTGTAGATTAAAATCAAAGGGTACTCTTTGATGTACCAAGCCTAATTCATGGAGTTGATCTAATTGTTGCTTGAGTAATTTAATATATTCATAGAGTTTGCATTCCATACCCAGGTGTGATAATTTGTGAATGCTTTGAGGTGATTTGCCATGGAATGATGGATGTCCATACAGCATTTCAAATGGTGAAACGTGTGTAATGCTGTTGGGTTGGCATCTTAGGTGGAATAGTGCCAATGGTAATGCATCAGGCCATTTCATGTGAGATTCTGCACATAATTTTGCTACTAGAGTCTTCAAAGATTTATTCAGATGTTCAATCTGTCCATTTGACTGGGGTCTAAATATTGTGTGAAGATGTCTCTTAATTCCTAAGGTTTCATAAACTGTAGCTAAAATTTTATTTGCGAAATGGGACCCAGAATCTAATGCAATATGTAGTGGAATAGAGAATCTGGGTATCAATTCTCTTAGTAAGATTTTCACAACAAATGCTGAGGTGTTACATTTTGCTGGAAAAGCTTCTGGCCACTTAGTTAATCTATCCACTATCACTAAAGTATATCTATAACCTTGACTTCTTGGCATTGTGATGTAATCAATTTGTAAGCATTCAAATGGTGTGTAAGCTAATGGTTTTCCTCCCAGACTATGGACTTTTGTGATTGTCTGGTTGTAATGCATACAAATTTTACACCTCTGTGAAACTCTCATAGCAACTTCATATATGCCCCTTGCATTCCAATACCTATTTATAGAATCTGCCATGCCCAGACTTCCATAATGCCCTTTCTGGTGTAGTGCATTGCAAAAGGTGAAATATAGGGATTTAGATAACATAGGTTTTCCATTTGCTCCCAGCCAAACTCCGTTAACAAGGTATGCACCTTGATGTTTCTTCCAATTCTTCACTTCCTTTGGGGAGTATGCGTTTTTTTGTTTTGTTTTGTTTTTTAACATTTATTAATATTCATTTTTAACATGGTTACATGATTCATGCTCCACCTTTCTCCTTCAACCCCCCCCCACCCCCCCACCCATGGCCGATGCGCATTTCCACTACTTTTGTCATGTGTCCTTGATCAAGCCCAATTTCCAAATTGTTGGTAGTTGCATTGGTGTGGTAGTTTCGAGTCCACACCCTCAATCATGTCCACCCCGACCCATGCGTTCAAGCAGTTGTTTTTCTTATATGTTTCCTCTCCTGCAGTCCTTCCTCTGAATGTGGGTAGCATTCTTTACCATAAATCCCTCAGAATTGTCCTGGGTCATTGTATTGCTGCTGGTACAGAGGTCCATTACATTCAATTTTACCACGGTATATCAGTCTCTGTGTATAGAGTTCTTCTGGCTCTGCTCCTTTCGCTCTGCATCAGTTCCCGGAGGTCTCTCCAGTTCGCCTGGAACTTCTCCAGTTTGTTATTCCTTTTAGCACAATAGTATTCCATCACCCGCATATACCACAGTTTGTTCAGCCATTCCCCAATTGAAGGACATACCCTCCTTTTCCAATTTGTTGCCACCACAAAAAGCGCAGCTATGAATATTTTCATACAAGTCTGTTTATCTATGATCTCTTTGGGGTACAAACCCAGCAATGGTATGACTGGATCAAAGGGAAGGCATTCTTTTATAGCTCTTTGAGCGTGATTCCAAATTGCCAGCCAGAATGGCTGGATCAGTTCACAGCTCCACCAGCAATGCATTAATGTCCCAATTTTGCCACATCCCCTCCAGCATTCATTA
>NC_058130.1:737374675-737403730 GCF_016433145.1 Gracilinanus agilis | reverse complement strand
ATATTTCATGTTTCCTTCTATTTTTTCAGTCTTTTGGCTTTGTTTTATTTGTTCTTGTTGTCTTGAGAGATCATTAGTTTCTACTTGCTCAATTCTAGGCTTTAGGGATTGATTTTCGGCTATAATCTTTCGGTTTTCGGCCATAATCTTCTGGTTTTCGGTCATAATCTTCTGGTATTCCTTTTCAATCTGGTCATTTCTGGTGTTCAATTTCTGAGCCTCACTTTCCAATTGCATGATTCTACCTTTTAAACAGTTATTTTCTTGCCATATCTCTTCCATTTTCCTCAAAATCTCAGTTTTGAACTCTTCCATAGCTTGTGAGGAGTTTTCCTTATTTGAGGAGGGTCCGGATGCTTGTTTGTTCTCCTCCTCTGTTTGCTCGGTTGTCTGGATTTTCTCTGTGTAAAAGCTGTCGAGTGTTAAAGACTTCTTTTTCTTGTTGTTATTCTTTCTCTTCTGAACTTCCTGAGGCTGAGTAGCCATTGTTAGCCCAGCAGCTTCTCAGATTTATCCTCCTGCTCAGTGTCTGTCAGCGATCTATTGGCTCCTGAGGTCTGAGTTCTGGTTTTTTCTAAGGTCAAGCCCCCTGGTGGACCCCCTTGCTTGATCCTCTGCAGGAGGTTCCTTTACAAGTCTCAGGGCGCTGCTTCCACAGTCGTATACTCGTCCACACTGGTTCCCCACTTAGGCTTTAGTTCCTGGCTGTGTCTGCCTCCACCCACGCCTCCGCAGTGCCTGCGCTCTCAGCCTGCGCTCTGCGCCCAGCGTCCTGCTCCCGCGCTCAGATTTCGCCTGCGTTTTTTGGCTTAATGGGGTCCTAAGTCTTGCTGCTCTCAGGGACAGGCCCCGGAGCTGCCAATGACTTGATGGGTGCCCCAAACTTGCTCTATTTCTTTTTAGCTGGCTTCGGAGGTATAGATGTTGTGTGTGGAGGGGTGGGGGTGGGGTGGTTGCTCAGCCCGCGATTTCATGAGGGCTGTTTCACCCCTTTATAGCATGGAAATGCCTCGATTCCACGTACCTTCCACGCTGTGCCCTGTTGTGAGGGTTCCTCCGTTCGTCTGGACTTGTTTTTATGTCCCCTTGAGGAGTTTTGTGTGTTTTGGTCAGGAGAGGTTAAGAGCTGCTTCTTACTCTGCCGCCATCTTAACCCGGAACCAGAGTATGCGTTTTTGAGATCATCTTCCTGCACCAAAAATAAATTCAGAATTGTAAGTGGTCCATACTTTGCTGTGTATTTGGCTGTGATATCTGCACGTTTGTTCCCTAATTCCACTGGCCCTTGGATTTTGGTATGAGCTTTGCAATGAATGACTGACACTTGGACTGGTAATTGGATTGCGTCTAACAACTGATTGATTAAATTCTCATATGCTATCTGTTTGCCATTGGATGTAATGAAGCCTCGATTTTTCAAGATTTCAGCAGAATGATGCATGACTGAGAAAGCATAATGAGAATTGGTAAAAATGTTTGCTTTGCAATTTTTTGGCAAGTTTCAGAGCATGTATCAAACCGACTAATTCTGCAACTTGAGCACTCATGGTAGATGGTAATGATGAGTACCGAAGGGTCTCGGAGGCTGTCACTACGGCTGCTTTGGTATATCTCTGATTGTCTACTATATATGACGATCCATCTGTGAATAAGGTTATATCGGGGTTTTCCATGGGCTTATCGTCTAAATCACGGCTTGTTTTGTGCACAATGTTAAGTGCATCTTCACAGATGTGTAGACTTTCTCCCTCCAGAGGTAAATCTGGAGTCAGAGTCGCAGGATTTAAGTTTCTGCACCAGTGAAAAGTTGTATTTTCATTAGCCAACAAGATTGTGATAGTCTTTGGGAGGTGAACACTCTTAAGGTGGTGTTTCTTAAAGTAGATTCTACTTCGTGTGGGGAAAATACTTTCAGTTCACTCCCTAATACCAAGGATGAAGATTTTCTAATCATGATGGCTACAGCAGTTATGGCTTTTAAACAATTAGGCATACCACAAATCACAGAATCTAATTTAGAGCTGTAGTAAGCAACTGGTTTTAGTCTATTCCCGAATGTTTGTGTGAGAATACTAGTGGCTATCCCTTTATCTTCATGTACATAAAGTAGGAATGGTTTGTCATGATCAGGGATACCTAGGGCTAGAGATGATAAAGTAAGTGATTTTAATTTCTCTATTGCATGGACATGATCTTTAGTCAGCTTTAACGGTTCTGGAATTTCCTTCCTTCCTGGTTAGTTCTATCAGAGGTCTTGTGATGAGAGCATAACCTGGAATCCAGTTTCTACAGAAGCTTTTTATCCCTATGATTGCCCTGAGTTACCTCTTGGTCTTAGGCAAACTCGAATTTTGTGTATCCTGTGTTCTCTTTTGGGAAATTCTTCTGGAGCCTTTCTCTAGGATGAATCCTAAATAATTTACTTTTTCCATCATGGATTGAAGTTTCAATTTGGAAATTTTATGGCCTCTCTTGCCTAGCTCTTAGATTAAGTGTATGCTATCAGTGTAACAGACTTCAGCAGATGGTGACATTAGCAGGATGTTATCAACATAATGTACCATTTTGCTGTTTTGGAAAGTTATTGACTCAAGGTCTCTCTGCAGGATTTGACAGAAGGCTGAAGCTAAATCCGAGAATCCCTGGGGCAGACAGGTCCATAGGATGGATTTGCCTTCCCATGAGAAAGCGAACAGCTTCTGGCTGTCTCTGTGCAGGGGAACATAGAAGTATGCAGAGCTCAGGTCCAGAACAGTAAACCAAGCAGCTTCAGGTAGAATGGCTGCAATGACTTGTGATAGACTTGGTACCACCGCATGGGTTTTTTGCACATAGTCGTTTATTGCTCTGAGATCTTGTACTAAATGCCATTGAGTCTTCCCATCAGGAGATAATTTGGCTTTCTTTACTGGCATGATTGGTGTATTATATTGTGAAAAGCCATATTTTAATATACCCTGCTTTAATAAACTCTCTATGATGGGTTTCACTCCCTCTATCGCCTCTTGGCTAAGTCTGAACTGAGGAATTCTTGGAGGTAAACCTTCTTTTACCTCTATCTTTACTGGTTCCGCTGACAATATCCTGCCCACCTCATTTGAATTTTTAGCCCACACGTAATCTGGAATATTGTCTGAACCTCATAGATGTTATCAGTTGATTGGTATGATGGTTCCTCACTACATGGGTTTAAAAATAAAATGGGATGGTGTTTTAGAGATATCTTGGGTAGGTGTAAATAAATTTGTCCATCCGGTTGACATTGGATAGTGGCGGCCAATTTGCATAGGAGATCTCATTCCAAGAGGTTTGAAGGACATGATGGCATCAATAGGAAGGTGTGTTCAAGAGTTAGAGGTCCAAATTTTAGCATTTTAACTTTTAGCTTTGGGACTTGTTGTGATACCCCAGAAGCTCCTTTTACTCTCAAACTGCCTTGATATTGGTATCCTTCAGGTACCTTGCATAAAACAGAACAAGTTGCACCAGTGTCCAGTAGTCCTTCATAGTGTACTCCAAAGATTTCTAGGGTAATTAATGGTTCTCCACTGTCATTGGACTTCACTGGCACTAGGGGTAATAAAGAATCCTCAGTATTTTGTGTACACTTATCATTGATCCAGTGTTGCATATGGTCATTTGTGTCTAAACTCAAACTTCCTATAGCACCATTCGGCAAGTTCAGTTTAGAATCAGAAATACAGAAAACAGGCTTAAAGAGCATTCTCTCATTGAGAGCTGATAAGTCATTGTCATTTGTGCAAATTTCATGTTGGCTTTCGCTAAGGGCTGAAGAAATGGAGGTTTGATTTGATTTACCATCCACTCTTATATTTAAAGAACTGTCATGCTCCAAATCAGTTTTCCCCTCAGTAGTATCCGGGAATGTATGGTAGTTAGATTGTGTTCCCTTCAACACTTCAGGTACAACTATTGATTCAAAAGTTGACTGATATTCCCTATTTTGCCCTGCTGTTTTTGTGACTGAAGTCAGATGGTTTTTGTTATCAATCACAGCAACAGTTTCATTGATGTTATGTTTAGCCACACTGGTTACTGAAGAAAACAACTTCTCCCTTTCCCTTCCTCAAAGTTTTGGTTGAAATTCTGTAGCTAAGGGGTTGAGAAAGGTGGATGTGGAATTTCCTAAACAGCTGCTATCATCCTGCAATTCAGTGGGTTGCATCTTTAAAATCAAATCTTTGCCAATGTACTGTTTTGCTCTTTAACCTCAATCTGTGACACTGTATCTAAAGTACATGAATGGGATAGAATTTTGGCATCTAATTCCCCCGAGGTTACTGAAAGTGTTCCTTTCTGGAAACATTGTAAATCCTCGCCATAATGTTCTTTATCCAAGTTGCCCCTTTGTTTTATACTTGGAATAAAGAGAGGAATTTGAGTTTTTGATGATTCTGAACAAGATCGCAAAATGTCTTGATGTGAGCTTTTGTGATGGCTTGATTGATCCTTATGCTTCTCACCCAATGTGTCTGTTATGGAATGAGAAAGCTGATCCCTTATATAATCATCCTCATTATTGCCATAGATTTCTCTGCGCATTTGCATTATTTCTTCCCATTGCTGATTATCTACCACAGATCTATGTTTATCTTCTGTGTAGCTTACTTTAGACACTTGTTCTATTTTGCCCAGATTTCTCATTTTGCTTTCTTCACTTAAATTAGACTCTGTCACACCCAAATTACATTGATTAGAAGGTTTTAAATCAGGAATCTCTATTCATAATGATTTCTTAGGTTTTGTTCCCATTTGAATATATCTGAGGTTGAATAAGGATACTGATTTCAATAATTTCAGTAAAAGGGAATGCTAGTGAGAAAAGAGCCACATAGGGGAAATTGAGTGAAAATATCTATCCTTCTGACATTTGCTGTGTGGATGTCAGTGCTGGTGATGTGCTGTGTGAAATATCACGGGCTTTGATGGTTTCCCGCATGAGCGGACAGAAAAGATTGCATGTGAGAGATAGCAAGATAAAACCTGCAAGATCTGGAAATTCATTGGATGTAAGAGGTGAGAGAAAGAAAAGGAATTGAGGAGGAGATGGGAAGGGTGGTGATGCCTTCCGTAGAAATAAGGAAGTTTGGAAGAAAGAAAAAAAAGGGCCCTTGGAATGAGTGAAAAAAGATGAATAGAAGAGGAGAGACAGTCTTCACAAGAAGTTAAACTGTTGATAAGAAAGGTAGCTAGAGACCAAACACCATAGGCAAACCATGACCAGCAAACTTGCAGTACAAAGGGGGACGGGAAGTTGAATTCTTTGGAACCACTGATCAGAGGAGGCATATGGGTCTGACTTGGGGCTGGCTCAATCAGCTTGAGGAGGAGGTGGTATCTAAAATGTGGCTTGTGCTTCTGTCTTTCTTTTTCTGGCCCACTTTTTGCTATTTAATAAATGGTTATAAAATTAAGATATCATCTTCTTAGTATTTTAATCATAACAATTTATTTCACTCTTCATTATTTCATGTAGATCTTTCCAAGTTCTTAAAAAAATTAACTTATACATCATTTTTTATGTTGTAATAATATCCCATTACAATCATTTACCACATTTCATTCACCCATTTCCCAATTGATAACCATCCCCTCAAATTCTAGTTCCTTGCCACTACAAAGAGAGCTGCTATAAAATTTTTGGAACATATAGGTTCTTTTTCTTTTCCCCTGATCTCCTTGGGAAACAGACTGAACAATAGTATTGCTGGATCTAAGGGTATAACATCATCTTATAATTCTCTGGGTATAATTCCAAATTGCTTTCCAAAATGGTTGGATCAGTTAACATTTCCACCATCAGTGTATTAATGTTCCCATTATTCCACATTTCCTCCAATAGTTGTCATTTTGCCCTTTTATCATTTTAGCAAATCTAATAGGTATGAGATGATATCTCAAATTGTTTTGATTTTCATTTCTCTAATCACTAGTGATTTAAGCATTTTTATATGCCTATATATGACTTTGGTTTATTCATTCCAAAACTGTCTGTTCATATATTTTGACTTTATTAATTGGAGAATAGTTCTTATTCTTATAAATTTGACAAAGTTCTCTATATTTTAGATATAAGACCTCTGTCTAATAAACTGTCTGTAATATTTCCTCCCCGCCAATTTACTACTTTCTAATCTTGGCTACATTAGTTTTATTTGTCCAACAACTTTTAAATTTAATAATCAAAATGTCTATTTTACATCTCACAATGCTCTCTATCTCCCTAAGTCTGATATGCAATATGTTCCCTGTTCTAATTTGCTTATGGTATCACCCTTAATGTCTAGATCATGTATCCTTTTTTGCTCTTATCTTAATTAATGATGTAATATATTGATCTCTATCTAGTTTCTGCCAAATTGCTTTCCAATTGAATTAGCAATTTGCCCCAAATAATGAGTTCTTATTCCCAAAATGTGGATTTAGGTAGGATAGTCATTTTAATTATATTGTCTCTCTTCATCAATAAATAATTAATATTTCTCCAATTATTTACATCTGGTTTTATTTGTGTAAAAAAACTCAATAATTATGTCCTGGGTTTGTTTTGGCAGGTATACACTTAGGTATTTTATTCTGTCTATGGTTATTTTATTTTATTTTATTTTATTTTATTTTATTTTATTTTATTTTATTTTTTAAACCCTTAACTTCTGTGTATTAGCTCCTAGGTGGAAGAGTGGTAAGGATGGGTAATGGGGGTCAAGTGACTTGCTCAGGGTCACACAGCTGGGAAGTGTCTGAGGCTGGATTTGAACCTAGGACCTCCTGTCTCTAGGCCTGGCTCTCTATCCACTGAGGTACCCAGCTACCCCTGTGTATGGTTATTTTAAATGGGCTATCTCTTTCTATCTCTTCTTGTGGGTCTTTGTTAGTGAAATAATGCTGATGATTTATGTTTTCCATATATACCATCATATCATCTGTAAACAGAGGTAGTTTTATTACCTCTTTGCCCATTATGATTTCTTAAATTTCTTTTTATTCTTTTCTTGCTATTGCTAGCATTTATAATACATTAAATAATATTTGTAATAATGGGTATCCTTCTTTCATTCCTGATTTTATTGGGAAAACTTCTAGCTTATCTCCAATGCAAATAATACTTGCTGATGGTTTTAGGTAAATGCTTCATATCATTTTAAGAAAAAATCCATTTATATCTATGCTTCCAGTGTTTTAAATAGGAACGAGCATTGTATTTTGTCAAAGATTTTCTTGGCATCTATTGATATAATTATATGATTTTTGTTGCTTAAAGAATAACCTCAAGTCAAAATGACTCTTATTGAAGTTTATTTACAAATGAGAAGAGAGAGAGAAAGTAAGAAATTTAGAGAGAGGATAAAAGGTAAGGTAATTAACCTGAAAAACTAAATAATTCACTTAGGTCCCTGGTTTAACTCAAGCAGATCTAACTAGTCCTCAATTAGAAAATGCCAAGCCTTGAGCCAAGGGCTGAAGGCCCCAGAGGCATATGAAGCAAAAGCTTCAGTCAAAGAATCTCTTTGAAAGGGAAGTTCCTTAAGAGAAGTTCAGGAAGATTCAGACTACACTTACCACATGGAATTCCAAAGGAAAGATTTAAGAACAATCTTACCAGCTCCAGAGCTCCTCTAATTCCTAGTCACAAACCAGAAGAGAGACGCTGAGCTCACTGAGTTTTCTTTTAAAGGAGCTTCTTTTTGTGTCACTTCCTGTGCCTTCCTCTTAGTTTACGTGCCTAATCATAATAGATGCTTTTTTTTAGGACTGCCTAGGAGGCAGTCAGTAAATTTTGATTTGTCACTCACTCTAGCACACGTGGGTCAGAGACCACCCAACTTGTGAGTTAAGTGGAGATGTTTTCACCTTTGGTGATTAAATCTAAAGATGGGCAGGGTAGATTTAATCTCATTATCATAGTATGTTGTTGTAGTCTTTTTAAAAAATTTAAAAATTTTTATTTAGAATATTTTCCCATGGTTACATGTTTCATAATTCCCCCTCCCTTGCTTTCTCTTCTCCCTCCCAGAGCTGGGTTATACATATATCATTGTTCAAAACCTACTCCTATATTATTCATATTTGCAGTACAGCCATCCTTTAATATCAAAATCCTAATCACATCCCTAATGCACTATGTGATTGAGCATATATTTTTCTAATGCATTTCTGCTTCCAGAGTTCTTCCTCTGGATGTGGATGTTGTAGTCTTCTTCTTCTTCTTTTTTTAAATCCTTAACTTCTGTGTATTGGCTCCTTGGTGGAAGAGTGGTAAGGATGGGCAATGGGGGTCAAGTGACTTGCCCAGGGTCACACAACTGGGAAGTGTCTGAGGCTGGATTTGAACCTAGGACCTCCCATCTCTAGGCCTGACTCTCAATCCACTGAGCTACCCAGCTGTCTCCTGTTGTAGTCTTCTAAATGTTATTTTATTTAGGATTTTTGCATGAATATTAATGAATTTGGTCCAATAAGATCAATTCTTTTGAATGCAGTATGAATCTTCTTGTAAAGAAAATTTCCATCAATAAATTTGGTATTCTATACCAATCTTATTCAAAACTCAGTAGAGAGTCCTTATATTTAATGAAAGAGAAGATAATAGCTTACATTTTTATAGTGCTTACCATGTGATAAGGACTTACAATTATTATGCCATTTGATCCTTCCAACTCTGTGAGGTGGTTGCTATTTCCATTTTAAGATGAGGAATTGAGGCAAGAAGAGTTGAAACAACTTGCTTAAGGTAACATAGACATTAAGTTTCTGAGACCAGATTTGAAATACGTTTTTCTGATCCATGCATATTGCCTTAATGCCAAATATCAATTGTATTTTTCATTGTTCTAATTTATCACAATAATTCTAGAAGAACACATCCCACTGTAAATGAGATCACATTATCATTTAGTTTCAGGACACATTTTAGCCAAATCAAGCCTGATTTGTTATAAATGTAACATTCAAAACCTCAATTTCCCCAAGGGCCATTAGTGCAATTTTTAGAGCTTATTGTTTTTAGTTAGCCCACTTTCAAAGACACACGGTGGTGATGGTGATGGTGATGGTGATGGTGGTGGTGGTGGTGGTGGTGGTGGTGGTGGTGGTGGTGGTAGTGGTAGTAGGGGGTAGCTCAGTGAATTGAGAGCCATGCCTAGAAATGGGAGGTCCTAGGTTCAAATCTGGCCTCAGACACTTCCTATTTGTGTGACTCATATTAACCCCCATTAACTAGCCCTTACCACTCTTCTACCTTAGAACCAATGTGTAGTATTGATTCTAAAGCAGAAAGTAAGGGTTTAAAAAACAGATAGATGGTGGCAGTCTCATATCTCCATCTGTCTTTTTTGGAACTCATTGAGCTCTAAAGATTGGGACACATTCTTCCAGTCGTCTTCCGGGACAGAATTTTTCTATGCTTTACTCAAATAACTTTGCATTGTAATTCTGTTTCTAGGGTTTCCATTTGGCAAATTTTATAACTTGATAGAGTATTGTCTATTTGAAATTGCTAACAGACATTTCCCTGAAAAGTTTTTTTTATAATGCAACAAAATTCTACAAACCAGGAAAAAGGTTTCTGTCTTTTACTTGTCTATCCTTATATCTGTGATCTCCAACCTGGCCAGGGTTGTGAAGGCAAAAAGAATCTTGCAGTTTTTCTCTTTATCTCCCACTGAACATGTAATCAAAAGTCAGTGAAAGTAAGTTCCTGCTTAATATTATTGATATGTATTTGTGGTTGCTTGTAGACTAGAGCACAGACTAGAAGAGTAGTAAACATATTTCTCCTTAGATCATACTACTTGGGAAGAACTGAAAACTTACACCCTTTCCAGAGGTAACTCTGAAAAGAGCTGCACAAAAAAAGCTGAGTCTTTAGATGGTTCTCCCCCACCCCAGGAGCAGAGGTTAACTCTAACCTAAGTTAAACCACTTTTTACTTGTTTGGAAGATGAATTATATAGTTCAATTGAAATGTGATGAAAACCTGAACTATAATGATGGGTGTGTGAGTAGAGGAAAAAGGGCTTAGAAGGGTGAGATATTGTAGATGTAGAAGTGATAAGACTTGACACCTGATTGAATATGTAGGGGTGAGAGAGAGAGAGACAGACAGACAGACAGACTGGATAGGTTAGAGCCAGTCATGGGATAAAAACACCTGGATGGGTTGTGATATCTGTTATAGATTATATGCCCTTCAAATCTACCACTCTTCAGAATTCCATTTCTCTCATATCCCTTGTTGTTCAGATCTGAGACTCCAGCATCATCTTTGACTCCTTACTTTCATCACCCTCCCCTCCCCTATATCCAAGCAGTTTCCGCTATATCTATTTGTATCCTTTTTCCCCCAGTTACACAGCCATCAGAATTAAAGTTGTTCCTCTTGCTTGGATTACTGTAACCAGCCTCCTAATTGGACCCACTCCCTTAGGCTCTCCCCACTCATGTCCATTCTTCACTCAATTACTAAAGTAATCTTCCTGGAGTGTAGGTCTCATCATATTATTCCTCTACTAAAGAAACTTCAGTGGCTCCGGATCATCTCCAGATCAAATAGGAATCCCATTTCTGCATTCCCAAACCTTTCATGACCTGGTTCCAACCTACTTTTCCAACCTTATTACTCTTCTTCCTATCCTCTATTATCTAAACAAGCTGACCTATTTCTAGTTTCTCATATTCATATAAATAACACAATTAAAATCTACAAACAATTTAATAGCTAGCATGCAAATAGCACTTTCCAAGTATAATTTCATTCTATCTTCACAATGACCCTAGGAATAGGTGCAATTATTACCTCCATTTTACAAATGAGGAAACTGAGGCAAACAGTAATTAAGTGCCTTTCCTAGGGTCACACAATTAGTAAGTATCCGAGGTAGATTTGAACTCAGATCTTCTTGACTCCATATTGGGTACACTAGGCACTCAATCTCCTCATTTAAGGTATGAAGCCATCATAAAGAAAAAGGAATAGATTTATTTTGAGAGTTCTTTACTATATTTAAATGACAGACAATTCACTTTCATTATTTTTGAATCACCATTGCTTTGTTCACTGTATGATACTGTTGTATTTTGGATCTCTTGATAAAGCATTATTTTCATTCTTTCATTTATCTATCCATTCACCTATTTATTTATTCACCCATTTATTTAATTATTTAATTATCTACTCATTTACTCATTTATTTATTTATTTATTTGTTTGCTTGTTTATTTATTTATTTATTTGTTTGTTTGTTTGTTTATTGGGCCTGGAGATCTCTAATTAATAAATTAATTAAGAACATTTTCCCATGGTTATAGGATTCATGTTCTTTCCGTCCCCTCCTCCCACCCTTTCCCATAGTCAATTCACAATTCCACTGGGTTTTACATGTGTCATTGATCAAAACCCATTTCCATATTATTGATATTTGTGCTAGGGTGTTCATTTTGAGTCAATATCCCTAATTATATCCCCATCCTCCCATGTGATCAGGCAGTTGTTTTTCTTCTGTGTTTCTACTCCCACAGTTCTTCCTCTGAATGTGGATAGCCTTCTTTCTCATAGTTCCCTCATAGTTGTCCTGGATCATTGATTACATTGTTGCTAGTAGAGAAGTCCATTACATTTGATTGTGCCACAGTGTATCATTCTCTGTGTATATGGTTCTCCTGGTTTTGCTCCTTTCACTCTGCATCAGTTCCTGGAGATCCTTCTAGTTCACATGGAATTCCTCCAGTTCATAGTTCCTTTGATCACAATAGTATTCCATCACCAACAGATACCACATTTTGTTCAGCCATTCCCCAATTGAAGGACATACCCTTGTTTTCCAGTTTTTTTTCCACCATAAAAAGCACAGCTATGAATATTTTTGTAGAAGTCTTTTCCCTTATGATCTCTTTGGGGTATAAACCCAGCAGTGGTATGGCTGGATCAAAGGGCAGGCAGTGTTTTAGCACTCTTTGGGCATAGTTCCAAATTGCCATCCAGAATGGCTGAATCAATTCAGAACTCCACCAGCAATGCATTAATGTCTCAATTTTGCCACATCCCATCCAACATTTATTACTTTCCTTTGCTGTCACTTTAGCCAATTTGTAAAGCATTATTTTTAAACAATTTTTAGGAAGAAAATATACCCGATTGGGAACATTGACTAATTACTACTCAGGGATAGGGATAGGGCTTAGGTCTATGATTTTGCTAGCCTAGAGAACTCTGGGATGAGGAAATCCACTCTATTAATTTGCATTGGCATCTTTACCTATAGCAGTAGTTTCAAAGTCAGATAAGACAAGAGCTACTAAACTTACATTAGAATTCCCAAGTTGCATATTGACTTAGAAAATGACATATTAACATTATCTATATTCTATTGTATTTTTATCTATCTTGTTAAATATTTCTCAATTACATTTAATCTCATTCTCACTGTGTTATGAGTATTGTTAGCTGACTCCTCTGGTTTGGAGCATTGGAAAATTAAGAGACTTGCCCAGCTAGCATGTATCAGAAATGCGATTTGAACTCTGCCTGGATTCAAGTCCAGCTCTTTATTACTAAAAACCAAGGCATATACGGTATTTTAAAAATGAAACATATTCAGTCACATTACTCTCATAAACAATAATTATTATTTGAATGTTTTTATTTAATTTTTCTCTTCCTTTAAAAATTTATATTTGTGTTCTTTGTTATATAGTAATAGGACTACAGTAAGACAAATGAATAATTTCTAAATAAGGCAAGTTAAAAAAATGTTTTACTCAGCAGGATGTGAATTCCAAAAAGCTCAGTGCCTTCTGTGCTAGATATTCTCCAGTTTCTCAATTTCTAAAATTCATGCCCAACTATTGACACTCCTCAATGGAAAATATTTTTCTCTCTTCAAGAGGAAGTAGGGTTATCATAAGCAGTTGGGTGCTAATAAAGACTTCTACAGAAAGTGGTAATTGAACTAAATTTTGAAGGAAAACAGGGATAAGGTGAGGAGGAATAGAGAATTTCAGGCCAGTGGGAATGCCAGCAGAAAAGCAAAGACACAGATAAATGTTATGTGTTAGGAACAACAAGTAGGCCAGTATGGCTGAGCCATTGATGATGGTCCTTACACAGTTTAATTAACCTAGAAAGAGAGTAAGAGACCAAGTTCTGATGATTTCTAAATGCCAAGTAAAGATATTTTTATTTTCATCCTAGAGGTAACAGGGAGTCATTGGAGTTTTCTGAGAAGGGGAGGGTGTGACATGGTCAGAATTATACTCTAGGAAAATCATTTAAAAATTATTTTTTAAAAGTTTTTTTTTCCCATGGTTACTTGATTCATGTTCTTTCCTTCCCCCTTTCCCTCCCCCCTAGCCAATAAGCAATTGTACTGGATTATACATGTATCATCACTCAATACCCATTTCCATATTATTCATTTTTGTAATAGAGTAGTCTTTTAAAAACCAAAACCCCACTCCCTATATCTATATAAACAAGCCATAAATCATATGTTTTTCTTTCTTCTGTGTTTCTACTTCCATAGTTCTTTCTCTCAATGTGGACAGCATTCTTTCTCTTAAGTCCCTTGGGATTGTCCTGGATCATTGCATTGCTATTAGTAGCAAAGTCGATTACATTTGATCATCCTATAATGTTTCACTTTCTGTGTACAATGTTCTCCTGGGTAAAAGTGTTATGATTAAAAATGATAAAGACTGATATAGTAATATAAATTAGTATTTTAATTAAAGCCATGCTGATAGAGATAAAATCATTAGACCACGCACCTGTAAGTATTCAAACTGCCTCCTGCATCTTTTACCTTTCGTATCACCCGCGCCTGCTAGCTAAGAGACCAGTTCAAAGTCACTTCCCCCTATTTAAAGCTGTCCCTCACCTTGAATATGTAATCCAAAACAGGAAACCCTTTGGACCTGAAGCCTCTCTTGAAAGGAGAGTTCCTTCAGAAAATCCAGGAAGAGTCAGTCTTTATACTCACCACACGTAGTTTTAAGGGAGAGATTTAAAAACAGTCCCACCAATGTCTCAGGTCTCAGGTCCAACAAGCAGAGTCTCCAACTCAAGCTCCAGCTCCAAGAAACGAATGAGAAGTCCCTCACAGGAAGTCATCATTCCCTTTTAAAGGCACTTCTTTTGCATCACTTCCCGTGCCTTCCTTCTAGTTTACATGTACAATCACAACAAATGCTTTGCTTAGGACTACCCGGGGGCAGTCAGTCGATTCTGATTCGTCACCCCCTCTTGCACACATGGGTTACAGACTTTGCCCACTCAAGTGTATGTGAGGTGTTTACATTTTTCGTGATTAGATCTAAAAATGGGCAGGGTAGGTTTAATCTCATGATCACAGCTGGTTCTGTTCATTTCCCTCTGCATCAGTTCATGGAGGTCTTTCCAGTTTGTATAGAAATCAAGCAGTTCATCATTCCTTACAGCACAATAGTATTCCATTACTATCATATACCATAATTTGTTCAGCCATTTCCCAATCGCGGAGCATCCCCTCATTTTCTAGAAAAACCATTTTGACAATCCTGTGGAGGATGGATTGGGGTGTGGAGAGATGAGTAAGGGAGACCAATTATAAGGCTACTGCAGTAATCTAGGTGAGAAGTAATGAGGCTAACAGCTGTGCGAGAGAAAGGGAAGTATGTGTGAAAGGCATGGTGGTGATGATGAAATTGGCCTTTGCTTAACATAGTGCTCAGCACAAAACAATAAATAATAGGTGAATGACTAACAGAAACTAGAATTTACAAATTCTTGAATGGAATTAGGGTGAGGAGTCAAGAATTTCAGTCAATCAGTCAATCACATTTATTAAATGCCTATCCTGCACTAGGCCTAGTAATGGCTTAGGGATTTAAAAAGAGGCAAAAGAGTCGCTGCTTTCAAGAAGTTTGCAATTGAATGGGAGAGACAACATGCAAACAAATATATACAAAGCAAGCTTTATATTGGACAAATAGGAAATTCAAGATCTTGAACCTAGGTGACTGAAATGCCTCTGGCAGTAAAAGGTAAGCTGGAGGAGAAAAGGGTTTGAGGGAAAAGATAATTAACTCCAATTTTGAAAATGAGTTGATGTTTGAGTTTGATATTCAGTTCGAAATGTCCTATAGACAGTTAATGATGTAGGACTGAACTTCAGAAGAGACCTCACAAATGTATATACAGATTCTAGGAGTTTCCCTTTAGAGGGATAATCATTGAATCCATGAAAGCTCATGAAATCTCCAAGTATGAAAACAAAAAAACAGAAGGCAGCCCAGGATAGAGCCTGGGGGCGCACTCACAGTTATTAAGTGTGACATGGATGAAGTTTCAGCCAGAGAGGAGAGAGTCAAGAGAGCAGAATTACAAAAATCTACAGAAGAGAGAATATTCAGGACCTCTGAATATAATATCCTTAGTATAGTCTAATCAAGACAACCCACAGCTGTATGTTTTCCATATGCTCAAATGGTTACATATTGTCTTTTCAAAAAAGAAGGTAAACTCCTGAAAGGTAGTAGTATTTCCCTTTTGTCTTAGTATCCCTAGTTCCTTGCACAGTCTCTGGCACTTAGGCCACTTAATAGATATTTGGTGATTGATTCATGGATGTCTGGATTTTCTGTTACTTCTGTTTGAACAGTGTTTCTTGCATTAACTTTTGTGGCTGCTATTGTCATTCCTTGAATTCCTGTTGTACTTTCTAACCATTTTTGCCCTAGATCTTTACCAAAAAAAAAAAGTATTGTCTGGACACATCTCACTCTCTTCTGCTTATAAAGTTTAATTTTTTGCCATCTTAACTATAGCTCTTTGCTCTGTGAATCCTCTGTCCCAGTGCTGGATCTTTCGAGACTCTGGTGGACAGCTGACCTATAACTTCTATCCTCTCTTGCTTTCTACTATGAACAAATTAATTAAGGCAATTTTAGTTCTTTTAAACAAGTTATTTAATGGCTTTATGGCCTGGATGTGTCTCCAGAATTATGCCTACCCAACCCAACTTCCTCTTTCTTTCAGCTCAACTCTGACCAGATTAATATATCTTCCTTCCTCACCCAACCTCCCCATGTCTCCTGTCAAGGCCTGATTCTAGAGAGGAATGAATTGAAGAATATCAGGCAGAAGAGGCCTTAAAACACAGAGATACCAGCCATGCCCACAGGAATTCTAAGCAAGAAGCCTGATGACTATGCTGTTGTGCCAATCTTTAAAATGTGGGACTAGTGTTTGACAGTTAGTTTGGCTTTTTACTAAGGGACAAAGAGACTATTCTAGAATGATACAGCAGCTCATGATTAGTTCTTAGGCCTGGGTTGTTGACTATTCACAGAAAATTAAGAAGATTGACCTGGGATGAAACCTCAGTATCTGAAGTGGGCTATGAGAGTTGTGGAAACATCTTTATAACATCTTTATCCATTTTTTTTGGAGGGCTCTTCACTATTAGGGCTCTTTGTTAATATTTTTGCTTTCTTATATTTTCAGCAAGGATGGGGAAGGGATTTATCTCCCATCCACCCCTCTGCAGCACATCATAAATCAGATCAAGAGAAATAGTTATTTCTACCCTTGGTTACAACCTTCTGGGCAGTGAAGTCCAGAGTTCTGAATTCAGGTATCAGTTGACAAGAAGGCAAAGAGTTCCTCAGAAAATATAATTATTCCTATAATAGTCCTTTAGTTGAAAGACTAAAGTAATCCATGCTTTGACTGGCCAGGATATCAGGACCTTGACAATGATAGCCTGAAGTCGATGTGAAATATCTGAGTCATTGTTCTACAAAGGGATTATATTTTTCAGAGAGAATAAAATGAGTGGAGTTAAGAATCATATTTTATGTTTCTCTACAATCAATTCTGCTATTATATGTCTTTTGAAAAGATGAATTTATTCCAATGCAATTGCTATACAATAGAACATTTTGAGCATAACAGGAAATTGAATACTCATTTTCTTCTGCAAAAAACAGTGATGTAGAGCCAGTAGAGCCAGAAGATGGCACTACTTTGCAATAACTCAAAAGCTGCAACCTTTCCTGACACTCATTGTCACAACTGAACTTCTGTTCTTTGTTAAGGTCAAGTGTTATTGTATATCTTCTAATACAGTAGGAACGGGGAGCAGAGAAGGGTTGGTTTATACGTCCCCCACCTTTGCCCCTACTTCCATCATGGCCTCATGTCAACTGATTTGTGCACCTAGGGCCCAGGTGGAGCAGCAGTCCAAAGCCACAGGCACAGCCACTATTTATTGTACTATTTATATATTTCTTAATCATTTAATATGTATAAAATTGATATCCTTTTTTATTAGGTTCCTATTTTCTTATGTGTGTGCCACTGATGAAGTTTTTGGTTTTTGTGCCTTTAAACTCATTATCCTTAAAAATGCTTATGTTTTTTATTGGTTGATTTCAGATGGTACAAAATTTCTTGGAAACATTTATGTCACATTATAGCAGGACTGACTGTGTTTGGGAGTCTTTTTGCATTAAACATTCCCTGTGGAAAGAGAAAATAAACAGCTGTCCTTTACCTCATACTCATGATGTATAATGAGAACTTTTTTCAGAAGGGACCCAGTTAGTATGACCCTTTCCTTGTTTTGGGGGTGCCTAGATATGAATCAAAGCTAAATTTTGTTTTTAGAGCTCTCCCTGGACTTTTATATTCTGGTAGGGGCAGACCTGGTTTAGCCAGGTGATTCAGTAGATAGAGCACCAGTCTTGGATCAGGAAAATTTGAGTTCCAATCTGGCCTCAGACAATTTCTAGCTGTGTGACCCTGAGTCATTAACCTTCAATTTGCCTCAGTTTATCATCTTAAATATGAACACACTGGAGAAGGAAATGGCAAACCACTTTAGCATCTTTGTCAAGAAAACCCCACAGACAAAGTCAAACATAACTGAATGACTGAACAACAACTGAATGACACCAAAGATACATAGTCAAGGAGACAAAAAGCTTTACCTCTCTCTTTAGGTTCATTTCCCCCTCCTCAGGAATGTAGTCAAGTCTATGGAAGCCCTGGGTCCTTATTTCTATTAGGATCCCCAGGCCACCAGGCACAATACAATAATGGTGGAAGGATTTAGGTAAAGATTAGTTCCTTTCTCTGGTGCTATGGACCCTGCACACATGAGGCTGTGAGATATTCAGATATTGATCCCAACTATACTTTTCTAGGCTAAGCTCTTTCACCTGCATCAAGATATCTGACACATTATATAGCAATAGCACCAGGGCACCAATGTGCAAGGAGTTGGTACAATAGGAGAAGGAGATCAAAGTGACTATAACACAATGGTGGATGGCCAACTCCCTGAGGTCCTGGGAAGAGGAGGGAAGTCATGAGGCCAGTACTTCACAGACTTTCCAGAGGATGTAGCTGGCTTTGTCCATATTCAGGGATAGATTCTTACCCACAGTCTAGATTTACCATTTCTTCCACCACTTCTGCCCTGACTATGTGAGAGTTTTCTTAGAGAAGGTTCAAGTTTGTCAAGGGGAGGAAGAGATTGAGGTGAGGTATAGAGAGAAAATTAGGGAGGGTGGTCAAGTGACTGACAGTTTCATGGAGGAAGAGATGGAGTTTGGGTCAGATGTGGATCTAATGGTAGGGGCTCCAGAAAGAGCAACTTGGCTTTTGAATTGAACAGATTGGAACTACCCCCTGATCTTTGTTTACTCTGTGGGAGACTGGGTAAAATTATGTGGGCCAGGTCTGTCCTTACTGCTTCCATGAGACAAGGACCCATGCTTGTCTCTAGGGATTGGCCTTCAGGGCCAAGAACAAATATGATGCTTTTTTTTCATGGGGGCAGACTCTAGAAGCTAGGCTTCCCCCTACCTCTCCATTTTAGAGAAGAGCTTTCCCCAAAATCTAGACTCTCCCTTTACTCACTTTCCTCTTCACATCAAGAGACAGAGTAAGCAGCAAGGAGAGATAGAAGCTGATCTTCACAAGGTATCACCAGTATATGGTAGGCTATAGAGGCTGAGGGTCAAAGGAACCACTTGCTCATTGATGTTGCACATAGATAGAGAAAACAACTGTTCTTGGAACTGGGTTTGTAACCAAGAATCAGCTACCCAACCAAACTAATTATATTCTTTCAGGGGAAAAAAATGGGCATTTAATAAAATAGAAGATTTCCAAACATTCCTGATGAAAAGACCAGACCTAAAGAGAAAATTTGATGTCCAAATAAAGATTCAAGAGAAGCATAAAAAGGTAAATAAGGAAGAGGAAATTTAAGGGACTCAATAAAGGGACCCAATAAGGTCAAATTGTTTATATTCCTATGTGGAAAGATGATATTTATAACTCTTAAAATTTTTATCATTATTATAGTAGTTAGAAGTATACATAGACAGAGTGTGTAGGAGTAAACTGTTCAGGATGACATGAAAAAAATCAACGGGTGAAAAAGAGGACTGCACTGAGAGAAAAGGAAAGAGAGAGGTTAAATGGGGTAAAATATATTACTTAGAGAGGCATGGGAAAAAAAAACCATTACAGTGAAGGGGAGGAGCAGAGTGGTGATGGGGAATACTTAAATCTTATTTTCATTGAAATTGGCTCAAAGAGAGAATAATAGCCAGACTTATTGCAGTAGAGACTCCTATCTTACCCTGTAGGGAAGCAGAGAATAAGAAAAGGGGTGGTAGGAAGGGAAGTAATATAAGGGAGGGGAAATGGGAGAGGTGATTAAAATCAAAACACTTATATGGAGGTATAGAATGAAAGGAGAAAGTGCAGATTGAGAGATTAAAACAAGTTGAAGGAGAATAAACAGATGCTAATCATAATTGTGAATGTAAATGGGATGAACTCACCCATAAAGTGGAAGCATATATCAGAGTGGATTAAAAACCAGAATCCTATATGTTATTTACAGGAAACACATTTGAAACAGGTAGACACACAGAATAAAGGTAAGGGGATGGAAGAGAACCTCTTGGGCTTCCACTGAGATAAAAAAACAAAAGCAGAAGTAGCAATCATGATCTCAGAGAAAGCTAAAGCAAAAATAGATCTGATTAAAAGGGATAAGGAAGGTAATTGCATCTTGATAAAAGGTAGTATAGACAATGATGTAATAACAGTACTTAACATATATGCACCAAATAGTATAGCCTCCAAATTTTTAAAGGAGAAACTAAATGAACTTACAGAGGAAATAGATGGTAAAACTATCCTATTGGGGGACCTCAACATTCCCCTCTCTAAAGGGAAAAACTGCAGATATTACTAATAAATAACTAAAAATGTAAAACATCAAAAGAATTGGTTTAAATTTAATAATTGGGTTAAATTAAACAGCTTAGGTCTACTTACAAAAAAAAAGGGAGTTTTAAATATATAATGTAGAGGTATGGTTTGTATTCTCATAATGTTGGTATTATTGCAATGATTATAATCAATTATATTGTTAATAATAATGCTAATATTATTGTAATGATATATGATTTATAGCAATCCATTTAAATCCAGAATATAAAATTATAATATAAATGTATATTCCACATAATTACTTGAAGTCACAATATGTATTTAATTATGATAGCATTAATATTATTATAATGTATAATTTACTTTGTAGTGGTGTTAATATAATTATAATTAATTATACGATTAACAAGCATGTTAATATTATATACTGGCTATCATGACTTGTAAAATCAAAACTTTTCATTGCATATGTAAATCTTGGAAACTTCTCAGCTTCTAGATACAATTAGTGAAAATTACTGTTTAAGGTAAAAGCCATTGGAATTGTAACTGATATTATTTTATTTTGAATTTAGGTATAGTTGTCTGAGAAATCATTGCACTGTATCCACCATTCAAAAGAAAGACATGACTGATGAATGGCCTTGACTCTTACCTGAAGTCAAACAGTATTGCAATCCCTTCCCTGCCTTTTCCTCTCACAGCAAATTATTATTATCAAAGCAAAGTGAAATAATAATTGAAGCCCCAGAAAATTGAATGTGTATAACAAACAAATATGTCCCACTACTTACTTAAGAGACTGTACCCCACCCCAAGCTTTTGTTTTAATTGGAGTTATAATGAATCTCTTGTAAATTAATTCATTTGTATAATCACTCAACATGAATTGGAACAACCAATTAAAAAAAAAAGCCCAGAATTATAATATGGGGGTCGATGTTTTGCTTTTTTAAGCAGGGAATGAACACCTACAGCAGAGAACTTCTCAGAAACAGCTGAACTTATGAAACAAACCAGAAGACTAACAAACCAGAAGACTACTCAAAAACCCTAGTCACTGAAACCCATGATTTGGAGATGAGTTAGAAGAACAACTTGTACGGCAGAACAATCCCTGGAGATGGCAAGCCTCCCTAAGACTGTTCAATCTTAATTATTAACCCCAGCCCAATTATTACTATTGTTGTGATTTGGCTACTTTGAAAAATGTAACTTATAATGATGTACACCCTTGTATTCTGATATTGGATATAACTATTTCTGTAACAAATGTAAATTTTAAAAGTGTTTTCCCCCTTTCATTAGCTCAAATTAACCCCATACTTATTCCACCAGAAAATAACATAGCATAATAGATCCACACTTAGCACAAACACCTTACACCAAATACTTATTACAGATTTGATTAGGAAAAGTTCTTCCCTTTATTCAGCCTCCTCTATAACATCTTCCTTTTATGTTGTTGTTTTTTCCTACATTTCCCATAATGATTTGCTTCATACCTTTAGTGCCAGTAGATTTTCCCTAGCATTATTCCTTGTTGCTCTTTTTATTTTCCATTCATCATAATATTCTTAGACTCTAGCGTATGTCAAGTCCAAATTGAATTAAAGTCACTTCAGTCAAAAAGAAAGGGGAGAGATGCTGAAGGCCATCGAATTCATGTTGATGACAAGGTCACACATGGATCCTGAAATCTGCAAGGCAAGATTTACAGGAGGATGGATTTCCACCTATGCCTCCCTGTGTGATTCTTTTCTTATTAACACTCCCTAATTAGTGATCAATATCCCCACTAAGCCCCAGGATAATACAGATGAACACTATAGGTTATTACTAGAACCTTTACAAGCCCCCTACAAACTTCTAGGAAAAGCCCCACCTTTATATGTAACAATACAGAAATTCCCCTAGAGTCTCCCTATAACAAACCAGCAAATAGTGAGTTAATATTAAAGATTTAAAAACCGTAACTTAGATACACAGGTGCCTGCAAAAATAGGCCAAGTTTCCTTCCTCTCTGATCCCTGATTAGGAAGCTAACAATGGAAAATAAATGGAGAAATTGCCCTCAAAGGCTAGTATGTCCCATTCCACTGACTGGACCACTTTCTCCACCTAGCCAAGGAGACAAGTAAACACACCTTGAAAAGTTGTTTGTAACAAAGTTGTTGGTAACAAGGCTTGTTCACTATCCCCAAGAAAAAACTCATGTTGAATATGGAGTTTCTATGCCAACCCTGTATGTAACCTTAAGGATATCCATGCCCACACTGTATGTAACCATAAGAAAGAAAAAGTATAAATAAAAGAAGTCAGCAGATGGTACTAGGACAGCCTCTGTGAATACCATCTGAATCTCTAGCTGTGCTCATTCAACCGCACTGATGCCACTGTGCCCCCAAAGATCTCTGTCCTATGAAAGCAGGTCTTTTGCATCTCTGGAGAAAATCGAATGGGGATGAAAAGCAATATGCCTTCTTTTCAGCAGCAGCACATGGTACATACTCAAAAAGTGACCATGTACTAGAGCATAAAAACTTCATAACCAAATACAGAAAAGCAGAAATAATATATGCAACATTTTCAAGTCATAATGCAATAAAAATCACAATCAATAAGAGTTCATGGAAAGATGAATTAAAAATTAATTGAAAACTAAATAATCTGATTCTAAAAAGAGAGTGGATCAAAGAACAAATTATAGAAGCAACCAACAATTTCATTAAAGAGAATGACAATGAAGAGACAGTTACGTCAATATTTATGGGATACAGCTTGAAGCAGTACCTGGGGGGGAAATTTATTTCTCTTAATGCTCATAGCAATATAATAGAGAAAAAGCAGATCAATGAATTGGGCATGCAACTAAAAAAAGACTAGAAGAACAAATTTAAAATTCCTGATTAAAAAAACCATTTTGTCTTAGAATCAATACTAAATACTAAATATTAGCTCCAAAGCAGAAGTAACAGATAGGCATTTGGGATTGAGTGACTTGCTTAGGGTCAGGAAGTATCTGAAGCTACATTTGAACCCAGAATCTCCTATCCCCAAGGCTAGGTCTCTATCCACTAAGCCACTTAGCTGCCCCATGAATGTTATTCTGGTTATTGAGAGAACAATGTTGCAAAAAATCCAGGGAGGCGTGAGTATCTGTGAAGAGAGAGTGGTCCACAATGTCAAAGTTTGCATTCAAGAAAGATGCAGATCATACCATATGTTAAGATCCCAATGGGATACATGATCTAGACCAGTGATTCCCAAAGTGAGTGCTACTGCCCCCTGCTGGGTGCTGCAGTGATCCAGGGGAGTGGTGATGGCCACAGGTGCATTTATCTTTCCTATTAATTGCTATTAAAATGAAAAAAAAAATTAATTTCCAGGGGGCTAAGTAATATTTTTTCTGGAAAGGGGGTGGTAGGCCAAAAAAGTTTGGGAACCACTGATCTAGACATAAAGGGAAATTTGATAAGCAAATTAGAAGAGGAGGGGAAAAAATTACCTATCAGATTATGTATAGGGGAGGAATTCAGGAATAAAAAAGAGATAAACAGTATTGTGAGATGTAAAATAGATGACTTTGATTGTTAAATTAGAAAAAGGTTTTGTAGCTAGGGAGAGATTGAAGATTAGAGAATAGATTATTAGGGAACAGTTTCTTGAAGGAAAAAGGAGTGATGAAATCAATGGTACTTGTAGAGGGATTGAGAATTATAATGAGGGCCATCTCTTTATCTGAGGCTTATGTAGAAGAGAGGACGGAGGATTTACATGAAAGGGTTTTAAGATATGGACAAATGAAGAAGAGGGAGCTCATGAAAATGGCCTCTTCTCAGTAAAATATGGGACAAAGTCCTTTGCTGAGTCAAGATGTTTAGAGGGAGTGGTGTGGGCAGCTCAGGGAAAGAATTAAAGAATTGGTACAGCTGCCGTGGAGCATGCCCAAGACAATCAATTACAAGAGTGTGATTGTGGTTGAAATTGCATAATATAAACAACTAATCTTATATATTTTTTTCCTGAAAAGATTAACAGAGTAGAAAGTCAGGGAAATGCTACAGACAAAGTTGACTTTGAGGTTCGCTAAACATTTGACAGAATCTCTCAGGCTATTCTACAGAAAAGATAAGAGATGTTAACTACTAAATGGTACTTTTGGGTTGATTCAGAGATGGTTGAATGGCCAGACCCTAAACATCACTATTTAGTGATAGTTTGGCATTGACACAGAAGGACCCCTCCAATTGATATCCCAGGATCAATGTTTGATCCTGTACTATATAACATAATAGTTTTTATCCTTGACGTGGTAAGGCACAAGACCAGGCTCATAAAATTTTGGATAACACCAAGCTAGGGGAATGGCTAGCCAAGTTGATGATAGTAAAGATCCAAAGAATTCTTAATGGTCTGGGATGTCTAGATAAAATTAATAAGGTAAAATTAAAGAGAGGTAAACATATAGTCTTGAAAGTTAAAACATAAAAGTTTAAAAAAAGATTTCTCAAATACAGTATAGAGTAGAAGTTATTAGTTATCAATTGGTCTGAAAAATATCTGGTGATTTTAGTGAACTGCAAGCTTAATATGAGTAAGTAATAGAATGAGATAACCAAAATAATTCAATATTAACCTAAATTATGAGTGCAATAATATTCAGCATTAAGCATGTCTTTTTGCACATAATTATGGAATAATTTGTAGAAGGAGACAGGAGGAGACAGGAGAAGAAGACAAGGAAATCAGTTGAGGGGTTGATCTTGGTGAGAAGAGTCATTTCTTCCAATAGAGTTGTCATCCACCCACTCAAATGGGACATGAGAATAACCCAAGGTATCCATCATTTGTTCTGTTGAAGCATATGGACAAATCATGGGACAATGAGGAAAGACTCTTACCCAAGTCTAAGCAAAATGCCAATGTTCAGCTTTGATACATATAGTTTTAATAAGGCAAAGAAATTATAGCTGTAACAATGGTAGAGTTTGCTTGATTAAAAGCTAGTTTGTCTAGCATCAGAGTCTATTCTTAGGGTTTATCCAGCATCAAAGAGGGAGATAAAAGGTTTTGTTTGGTAATTGAAAATTTATTCACCACAGAGCCATGCTGACTGGGATGTGGTTCCTACAGTTGTTTTCCATTACTCATAGTTGACATAGTTGGTCTAAACTGATCCATTGTTCTGGTCTGTGGTTTTGATGGTGACAGATTGATAGCTACAGAGTTTACCTTGAGTGTACACATGCAAAGGACTATTGTTATGTGTGCAAAGGACATTTACCTGTCCCCCTTTCTAGGGTTGCCCAAGTGACACAATTTCCTGTTGACTACCTGCATATGAGGCATCAGCCTGAACTTGACTTGGAGGTGAGGACAGGAGGGGGTGGTAGGGATGGCCAGGATGTTATAAAAAGGGCTAAACTTAATATCCAATTAATTTAGTCATTAATTAAGTATTATTAATTTACATTCAATTAATATATCCAATTAATATCTAATAACTCCAGGTATTAATTTTATAAAATTTATTAATAATCACTTGAAATAGAAGGAATAAAAAGGAAATAAAAGTATAAAAACCTAATTATCTAACAAAAATAAGACCATGTGAAGAAGTTCTCCTGCCTGGCCCAAAAGCCAGCTCTGCAATCATGGGAAAGGTGGGGAGGTGAGCAGAGCTACACAAAACTTATATCCTCCCTACGTTAGTATGTAACGTGAGAAGGAACATGGGAAGCTGGGATTTAGAGTCCTGGGGAGGAAAATCTAATTATACAGCAAAAAGTCCATAGGCTTTCTCTGACTCTGGTGCTCTGCCTACAAACTTCCCTGCCAAGATCTGCTAGAGGAGCCAAGTGGAAAAGTTAGATTAGGACTCCTTTTCTGTCTCTCTCTCTCATCTACCTATCCAAATAATCCTAATAAATTTTATTAAAATCTAAGGATTGACTCCTACTTTAATCTAACAGTTTTGGCAACCTATGAAAGCTGACGGAACTTTCAAATTTCTTTATGAGATTAGGGGTTTAGAGGGGAAAGCCAAACTAAGCTGCTGCCACCTGCCACTGTGGAGACTTCTTAAGACTGGTGAGATTTTTTTTTTACAATTATCTTCCTCGGAGGTTCTCCCCTTCCAGTGGCTGCACTCAGCACTATAGGATTAGTTCTAGCCACCTCTGCCACTGCCTAGGCTCAAACTAACCTGAGCAGGCTTCTTCCCCTTGTGACCCCATTTCCCATTCTCTGGCCTCCCAAAAAGGAGTGGGGGGGGGAGGGGCTCCAGGCTTGTGCCCCCAACCCGCCTCAGACCATTCCCCACTTTTGCCCCCACCATGAGGAACTCTATCCTTTCCCTCCCAGCACTCACCTCCCATCCTCCTGCAAACCCCATGAGAACCAGTGAGGGTTCTCACTGTACATGCTTGGGCTCTTTTGTGCACAGAGTTTTCTCTCCACCTCATCCTACCCCCTCATAGCCCCCCAGGTCCTGAGAGACTCCATCCCCCTGGCCAAGGAGTTCACATACCAGTGAAGCACCACCTACTGACCGGTAATAAAAATGCAGGCAGTTAAAAATAATACAATTAAATACAATTAAACAAAATGAAATGACATAAAATTAATATAATAAAATCAATAAAATTAAATGATAATAATAACTCATAAATTATATTTAATTCTACCATTCACAAATAATAAATATAAAAATTAATCAATAAATTAATTGAGTATACCAATTTAGTAGTCTACAATTTCAAAACTTTTATTGCCTTGCATAAATTTCTAATTTAATCCTAAATTTACATCATGATAATACATAGCAGACTAGTTTAAAAAAGTACTCAAATACCAAATACCAAATACCATCTTTGTTGCCTTTTAAAATAAACTGAGAAGGGCTAAATTTTTTGGGGGGAGGAGTTTGATCAAAAGCTAGTGCACATTTATTCCAAGGGATAGACCATTTCTTACTAGAGACAAGGGAGAGAGACATTGCAGGGAGATTTGTGGAAAAAGTGGCGTTAGTACTGTACTTCAAGGGTTGATGAGGGAAGAGAGTAAGCTCATGCAAGGTGTTTGCAAGGGTTTCCAGGGGGGCAGTAACTGTATAAATAAGGCAGAGGAATCCTAAGATATCACTCCATTTCTTTCTTTCTTTTTTTTTTTTAAACCCTTACCTTCCATCTTGGAGTCAATACTGTGTATTGGCTCCTTGGCGGAAGAGTGGTAAGGGTAGGCAATGGGGGTCAAGTGACTTGCCCAGGGTCACACAGCTGGGAAGTGTCTGAGGTCACATTTGAACCTAGGACCTCCCATCTCTAGGCCTGGCTCTCAATCCACTGAGCTACCCAGCTGTCCCCCACTCCATTTCTTATGGTCTGATTATATCCCATCAAATTTGCATTACTGGGATTCATTGCATTTGCACATGAAGGAGCCAGGATTTGGAGCTGAAAAAGAAGCAGAGACCTTATCCTTGGTCATAGTTTTCCCAGTAACTTGAGGATAATTAGAGAAAATTAGTTTTCAAAACTGAGAAACCATGATCCCCAGAGCTATTTGATAATCATTAGTCAAATAAGTATTGTCTGATTTATACCAAGGCTTTTAAACAGATGAAAGTTGTTTAACTTTCAACATTATTCAACAGAATACTCCAAACTAGCATGAAGTTTCTGACAAAAGAGAAAGAGTACCATAAAAAAGAGAAAGTACCATAAGACATAGTCTTGGCATGAAGTGGCAGAAGGACCCTGCTTTTTTGTTCTAGAGAATTGGGCCTGAGAATTTCCTGCTGGGAAGATGAAAAGTTCAGAGGGAACAAAACAGAGGAACTTTCTTCTGGTGCTAGAGCAAGGTTCCTTTTCCCTTTTCTGAAATAGCGAGGTAAAGAAAATCTTGGCAGAATATTATCTGAAGAACCTAGTCAGAAGCTGGAAGTGTTAAAAGAGAGAATATAGCAAAGCCAGTAGAGCAGAATCCTGTGGGGAACCAGAGTATCAGAGCACCAAGGGAGAAGCATTTAACAGGGTATAGGACTAGCTTGGGCCACACTTAACCAGTAGGCTATGAGACATGGATGTTGGAGGAGAAAACATCATCAACCCTGCAATATCAGGATATGAGTTATCCTTCTATATAAATAACCTACATGTGTGCTTCCCATGTATCTTCTATATATGAGACCATTCTTCTCAGTGATACCTTGTACTTTAGAGAGATTAGGTCCCAGATACACAGGGCTGTTTTTTTCACCCTAACATTTTAATATTAATTTTGTTATTTTAAATCCTTCATGCCCATCAAAATGACAAAGATGTCAAAAGATAGAAACCATCAATTTTGGAGTGGCTGCAGAAAGACATGTATAGTAATACAATGTTGTTGGAGCTGAACATTGATGAGAACATTCCAAAAAGAAATTTGGATGAATGCTACAAAAGTCACTAAACTGTTCATACCATTTGTCTCAGATGCTTCATTGCTAAGTATGTATAGTGCCATAAGCATGTCAATGACAAAGAAAGTTCTCATATATAATAAGATCTTAATAACAGCACATTTTATGGTAACAGACAAAAAACAAGAGACTGAAAACATAGTTCCGATCAATCAGGGAAGAGCTAAATAATTTGTGGCACATGAATTTAATGGAATATTATCGGTAAATAAAAGGATGGATGTGAGGAATTTTTTTTTTATTTTATTATTTTTTTTTTACATTTATTAATATTCATTTTTAACATGGTTACATGATTCATGCTCCTCCTTTCCCCTTCAACCCCCCCCCCCCC